>NC_057805.1:125789067-126050582 GCF_018294505.1 Triticum aestivum | reverse complement strand
CGAGCGGCGGCGGCGGTCATGCGTGAAGGGGACGACGCGGGCGGGCCGGCGGCCTGGCGCGGCTGGGCTCGGCCCAGCGGGCGCGCGCTTTTTTTTTAAAATGAATCGCGGAAAATAATTCGTAGAAAAATAAATAAAAGTCCAAAAAATATATAAATTTTCCCCATCTAGTTAGAAAATCTAGAATAGGGTGCACATTTTTTTAACACAAAATAAATATTTTGAAAACATGCAATATTTTTAATGCAATAAAAATTGCAAATAAAATCCAAATAAATTCCAATAAATGATTTTAACATTTTACCTCCAGTATTTCAATTGTTTTGGAGAAGTCATATTTTCTCCTCTCATTTATTTTTAAAATGAAATATTTTTCCGGAGAGAAAATAATTAAAACCAAAATCCTCGTCTTATTATTTATGAAAATCAAATATGAAAATTCGAGAAAATCCCCAACTCTCTCCGAGGGTCCTTGAGTTGCTTAGGATTTATCAAGGATTTGACAAAATGCAATAAAACATGATATGCAATGATGATCTATGTATAACATACCAAATTGAAAATTTGGGATGTTACACACTATCTTTCCCTAGACGACACTAACATAGAGTCCACCCGATTGGTAGTAACCCCCATGCCCAATATTTCACATCTTAAAATTGTGGATCCTCGCTCCCATATTCCTCACATACCACTGGCACGGGGTACCAACGGTGTGTCCGGTGCCCCATAAAAATGTTCTTGGCCGCCCTACCTGGGACGACCCCGTCCCAAGAGAGCGCAACAACAACTCTCTAGTCACTAGTAATGCGGGCTCCAAGCTAGTATCGGCCTAGGTAATCAATAATGCCCTTTCCCATATAAGGGTATAGTGGTTGCGCATGTAAGGTTGGGATAACGGTCGCGACTTAAACCAATCCGTTTTAAAAACAATACACACACTTGCCTCGGTACACCACTTCGTCATCAAGTGGTTACCCAACTCATTATCTCCTTCGGGCATAAGTGGCACCCGACAGGGTTTTCGAAAAGCCTTTTGTAAATACTTTGTCTCCATCACCATGCATATTCCCGTCCCATTTGCGTAGCCACTACTATAGCATCCTATCTACTCCCACCGCCATAACCCTCATAAGGAGGTAGGGTCATGCACCATGCAAGTATCAACGAGGAAGTAACAGAGGCAACCCATCAAGGTGGTTACCACCTCATCATGATTCCGTTGCAACAACAATATGGTGCTATATGACATGCATAAAAAGTGTTTCATAGACATGGTCAAAGGGCTGCTTGCTTGGTTCATCAGAGTCTTCAAGTCTTCTGGTCCTTCTCCAAGTACTCCGTCTACTTCGTCAACTAACATCGAAATAATCATAATAAGCAACACAAGAAGGCAGAAAATAAAAGTGCTCTAAAAATATTAATTTGACTTTTCTAGGACATCTCTGGTTATATGAAAAATAACCAGAGTGGTTTCATTGGAATTGGGTCAGTGGATATTTTCTAAACATTTTGACATGATGGAATCAAGGGGTTTATGGATTTGCAAGAAGTGTACAGAAATATATTTTTGAAAAATGAGCAAAGTCAACCATTTAACAAATCATAATTTTAGAAGGATCTAGGTGTTGGTTTCACTGGATTTGGAGTTCAAATGAATTTCCTATGAATTTGCAAAGTTGACAAATATGAAGAAATGGCTCATTATATTGTGTGGCACAAAAAGTATTAATAAAAATGTTCATAAACTAAGTTATGGACTTAGAAGCATCTAGGAATTTGAATCATGGAATTTGGATCAATTTTGAACTCTCTGTGATTTTCTAAAGTTCATCACAGAAATAGGAAAATAGGGTTTTACGAAATATGTGTGAAGAAAAGTTTCCTGGAAAAATGTGCAAATAGCACCGGCCGAGCGGCTCGGCTGCACGGGCAGAGGTGGTGATGTCGAAGGCGGATTCGCGGGGGTGCGCCTTCGTGCAGGGGAGGCGGATCCGGCCGAAGCCGTTTCCAGTTAAACGGTCGGGCCCGCCCGCTGGGTCGCTGACGCGCGGGCCCAGCAGCAGGCCGTCTTCAACCTCCCGCGCGTGCTCCGGCCGTGGGGAGGACCGGCTCCCGCCGGCGATTGCCGGGGCTACAGAGCATCTCCGGCGACGCTCCGCCCACCG
This sequence comes from Triticum aestivum, assembly GCF_018294505.1. NCBI lineage: Eukaryota > Viridiplantae > Streptophyta > Magnoliopsida > Poales > Poaceae > Triticum > Triticum aestivum. The sequence continues at coordinate 126,048,414 of NC_057805.1, read as the reverse complement.
GGGGTGCTCAGGAGGCCACGCCGCACCCATCCATGTGCTTCCCGCACGCCGGGGAGGGCTGTAGCGGCGATGACCTGGATGGCCACGGAGGAGGCTATCGGCGAGGTCTGGAACAGCGAGGCAGGCACGGGGAGGAGGAAATGGAGTGTGGGGCGAGTAGGCGGTGGTGGTGAGGGGGCTCTGGAGTGGCTAGGGAGAGGAGAGAGGCTCGGGACAGCCCGAATTTAGCACGGGGCCGGCGGCGCTTCCCCGTCCATGGAGGGCGATGGAGGGCACGAGGAGGGAAGTGGGTCGGTCTAGGGGGTGCATGGGAGGGAGAGAGAGCCAAAGGAGTAGAGAGGGGGCTCGGAGGTGGCCTTAGGTAGCCGACCCATGGCTCACCGTGGACGCGGCGCACGGGTGGCCGCGACAACGGCTCGAGAGGCCAGGAGAGAGGGCGAGGGGCTGTCTACGGCGTTCGTGGGAGTTGAGTGGGGCGCCAAGAAGAGATAGGAGGAGCGGGACGAGCTGCACGCGGCCACAGGAGTTGCGCGAGCATTGGCCGAGCCGGGCTGCTCTGGGCACAAGCCGCAGGAGGTGAGAGAGAGGGAGAGACGAGTGGGCCTGCACGGTGGTGTGTTGCGGACGTCGAGGCACCTCGACTGGCGCGGGGGGAGGCTCGAGGCGGTCGGGGGATGCGGTGTCAACGCTCGGGCGCTCTGCCACGCGCTCCAGAGCATGCAAACGGCCGGCATCCGCGGCTTTTTACACGCACCCGCGCGCCCACTTATATCTGGCGTCTGCAGGGGGTATGGGCAAAAGCTGACGAGAGCCTTGGGTGCTCTCGAATGTCACGGAGGGAGAGAGTGGCTGAGAGAGAGGGAGAATGCTGCTGCCCAGAGAAGAAAAATGGGGTTCTTCCCCCCTTAATCATGGCTCCTCGGGCAAGGAAAGATGCAGGACGTAGAGGAGGACCAGATGACGTTGTGGGAAAAAGTTGAGCTCATGGAGATTAGTGGAAATGGATAAAACATGCATTTTAAATTTCTGCCAGAAGGTGTTTGATGTAGGTTTGGGAAAGGAAATGGACTTCCCTTGTCATGAGGCTCGACAGGGTCAAATGGCCATAGAAAATAAGAGGTTCCACCAAGATTGAGTTCATTTGGGCAAACTTGCCAATGCAACTTTTGTAAACCCGAGAAATAAACAGAAATGGACTTTTCAAGATTTAGTCATGCAAATCTATTCTCCTTGATGCACCACTTAGTGTAGTGTCATTATTTGAGGTTCTTAACATGTCCACAAAAGTTGAGATCAAAAGGAGAAAGTTGCCAATGTAAAGTTGTTCAAATTTGGTGCTGGACAAAGAGGGTTTTGGGGCACTTTGATCAACATAACATTCTCTCCAACTTGTGCCATTTGATCTAGATGCATTATTACACCATTTGAGCATGTGCACCAAGTTTTAGAACATTTGGACATGTTTGGCAATGTAAAGTTGCTCAAACTTCAAAATGGACAAAAATGGTTTTGAGCGGATTTTATGGGGTTATACTATTCTCCATGACATGAGACTTGGCAAGATCATCAAACATGTCATATGTGGCATGCTAGAATTTTCCTGTAATTTTTAGGGAATATTTCCTATGCAAATATTTCAAAAGCTTGAAATATCCAGAAAGGTTTTTTGAGGGATTTGACCAATATTTTGAACACGACCATGTGTTGAAACTCTTATATATGGACAATATATGTCCACAGAGTTTCCCTAGGTTTTTCCCAAATATTTGTAAAGCATTAAAATAATTTTAACCTATTAAAGACCATTTCTGGACTTAAGAAAAATCCTTTAAATAAAATAGGAAAATAACTTTTAAAATTATATTTTGTGGTTTCTGGGTGTCCTATATCTAATAGGAGTCAAATATATTTTTGGAAAGATTTTTACTGCCATTAATTAAGTACTTACAGTGCAAATCTCAATTCAGGGGTTTTTGGAATACTAATTTTTTGAAAATACTATTTGGCCAAATTATTTTTGTAAGAAATTATTTTTATGTCCTATACACATGGCATGGTCATTGGGAAAGGTTTTTGGATCAAGGAGAAGGAGTATAAGAGTTGTAGAATTTATTTGATTTTTAGAGCACTTGTAAACATCAGTCAAACATTCAATCAAAGCAAAGACAAAACACTCAAAAGTTTTTGTCAAACCACATTTTATCATGATTCATTAGCTTAAGTGCTGTGGCATGAAAATCAGGGTGTGACAGACCTACCCCCCTTACAAGGATCTCGTCCCCGAGATTCCCAGACTAGGCGCGGAAAGGGATATAGAAACTTGGATTTGGGGCAGTCTTCACGTCCTGATACTGCTTCTGCTTCCGTTTGGTGCTCCATTGAAGCTTGAAGTACTCGATGGCGTGGCTTCGTGTTTGTCGTCCTGCTTGATCAAGATTGCAATCAGGGTCTCTCACGTAGGTCATATTGGGCTGGAGGTCGATGGCTCGGTGATCGATGTCCTTGTAGAGGTCGGGCTAGTTAGGAAGTTGGAGACACTCCCGAGGTTGTGTTGTGTGGAAAAACGTTGTGCATAGTGGGTAACTCAGGTGGTGACTCCAGCTGGTAGTTGTCTACTTTTCGTCTTGCAGTGATCTTGAAGGGGGACAGTAAATCTTGGTGTGAGCTTCCTTTTGACATGGAAATGCTCGGTTTCTTTAGTAGGAGTGGTTTGCAGATACGCGCGGTCTTCGACGAGGATGTTCAATTCTTGACGATAGTGGTTGGTATAGTTCTTCCTCCTTGACATGACGGTCTTCAGATGTTCCCTAACCAGCTGAACAACTCTTCTTCCGTCTTCAGGTGGACATGCATGTCCTCAAATAAAGATGATAACTAACTTGCCCAAGTACTTTATGAAGTATATGGGGTACGTAAAGTGGGCTGAGGCATTGGTGGTGGTCACAGTTGAGTATTGGCCAAGGTCTTATCGATCTAAAGCAAAAGCCCAAGGTCAGGATCCGACCATGTTATGGCTTGGTGGCGCTTAAGGGTTTCGAGGACTCTAGGGTGCGAGTGAACGTTTATCATCTTATCCTTGAGCACAGATTCTGAGACGCCAACTGTCCTATCTAGTCTTCGAAAGAAATCACATCACATTACCGAAAGAATCATCCCATATATGTTAAATCCAATCATCACACATGCTATTCATGTCCTCATTACTCCCAAGAGGAGGTCTAACAAAATTATACATGTCTACGATCCCCAAAAATCATATGTATGGCTATCCCTATGTAAAAATCCATGGGTAGAGCATACAAGCTACTAAGCTTTAATTAAACATGACAATCCAAGTGCTCAGCCCATTCTTCCAAGGTCCAAGGTAGTGCATCTCTATCCTAAGGAAACACATCGTATGCCAGTCCAAGATCTTGTTGCCTTCCTATGAATCAACTCCAGCAGCCCATTATCTTCCATCAATCGCAATCCATTAATTCTACAAATCCAATATTTATGGTGTCCCGCATGATCTCCTAATGTCCTATAATCCCAGATACTTGAAAGGGCTATCTTTGCTATAGTCAGTCCACCGATTCCCATTATCGGGGTCGAGTAAACTCCAAGGTCAGGCTTTATATAGACCCCTAAATCAACTTCGACAATTAACCCAATCTCCTAGTTTATCGTCCACCGAGAAACATGGTATCATGATCGAGATCTTCAGTCTAAATCCAATTTACTCCGAACCATGTAGGCTTACTCAACATCTATACCCAACTAGGTTCACCTACTTAAATCCAAATCTCATGTCTAATGGGAATTTCTATATGTCTCCCCCAAGTCAATACCGTAATGCCAACTATCTTCTATGAATGTCCCCTTGCTAAGTCAAATCCTTATACTTCCGAGAATTTTAGCTTGCAATCATAATTGTCCAATTTTCTCAGGGGCAATGGGAGTCACGCCACTCTATTAACTGATCCCACCAAGTTCATCTACCAACATGAAAGCCTCATAATCCACCAAATAGTCTCATATAATTTCTCAAAGTCATTGATATAAACTCATCAAGTCATTTGTCCTCTATTCCTATATCCTCAAATTGGTCTTCCCTATGGCATCGTTAGTTTGGTGCTATCTTAAGATGATAACGTGCTCGTTCACTATGCCCACTAGTTCTATAATGAACCCAGTGATAAGCAAGGCTTACTGTAGCTTAACTTGTTTTCTTGTGATTCCGTAGGTTAAGCTCATGGTTAAGGATTCGAGCTGGGGTATCTTGTGAAGTCTCGAAGGGTCTAGGAATGGGTTTCTAATCTTGAGGGGCAACCATAACTCTACGGGGCTGTACTTGGTCAAGGAGGCTGTAGCAAAAGTCTTCAGTGCTAGTTGGTCGTTGAGGTGGAATCCTTGGTGCATCTTGTCTTGCTTATCTTCAGTTGATGAGAGAGATGAGAGGGAGAAGTAGCATAGAGGAGGGGAATGCCTAAAGGGAGTTCTATAGTGCCAGTGCAACAAACACATGCAAAAAGGGCCAAACAAAAGAAAACAAGGAAGGTGATATAGTCGCGTACTTGTTGCCTAGGGCAAAAAGGGCGACTAATATCAAAACTCAAACAAATAAAAACAAGCAACAGACAATCGTGGTTCTATTCGAACCATCATGCGGACTCGACTGCGCATAGGGGGTACACGACTCATCCTACCCTAGGGGTTCTCGGATTCAGTAGTCGTGCTTTGCTCCATGCGTCGTGCAGTCTTCTGGGTTTCCCTCAGGTGTTGCTACGTCTCTTGTAGTTGTTCGATGAAACAATCCGGGTTGAGCCTGAAGATTCTTCAACAACTTCTCGCCTGTTGAAGTGGTGGGGTGAAGGTGGCTTCTCGTAGCAGGCATTGACTCGGTCTTCCATTGTCTCCTTAATATGACGATCACTTTTGCCTTTTTAAGGTGTCAGCAATTCCAAGTGGCACTCCCTTCTGCAATGACATTAACTAGGCATAATAGAGGTCACACCTATCACTTACGTTGATGACACCATCGACACCAAGAGCGGGGACGAAGAGAACTATTTTCCTGCTCACTATAGTGAGGTGGACCAAATGGCTAGGTTCTCATCCACCAGTGGTTGCCGATGCAAAAATGATAAGGATAGGGTTTCTCTATCAATGATGTATATCATGACCTTCCATATCTCATGCCCTGTTCATCGCAAGGCAAGGTTGCATCAACTTGGGGCTGTGTCAAGGGTGTCACCATCTTCTGGTTCTTGATGTCCTCATTCATGGAGGTATCTTCTGTTGGCATCGTCTTGTCGCGGTGTCGCCAATTTTGTGCTTAGAAGATGCGAGTGAATGTCTGGGAAGGTAGTTTCCTTCCAGGCTATCCACGAGGATTTCAAGGAATCCAGTGATCAAGGGCATAAGGGTACTAGAGACCATTTGCAAAAGTTATGAAGGGGAAGAGATCAGTAAGTTTCGAAAAACTCAAAAGGGAAGAGTAGTAGAGATAGTTTTGAAAATAATTTTTACCCTAACTAATGTCCATGCTAACTAAGGCTTCCTACAGTCAGGATGGCTCTGATACCAGCTCTGTGGGGACCCCGACTCATAGGTCGTGATCACCGAATGCACGTGTACTGTGATCCCAGAGATCAATGCTCACTGAACACACAAAAGCTAAATAACAAGAGTCTTACATCCATATATACCGTCTTACATAAATTATGACCATTATGGTCAAGTCTTGAGTATAACTTCGCAGCGGAAATCTTCATCGATAACTTGGACCCATGCCATCTGCCTTAACCCTACAGGCATTCTGACTGGGGAGTGTCCTAGCTCGCATGTTCGTCACCGAAGTATTCTTCTCCATATCATGTTCTTTCATGCCTGGCCAATAAAATAACCACTGGCAAGCCAATGAGTACTTTGAATGTACTCGCAAGCAACCCATGTTTTGGTTCAAGATACAACAATGCATGATATAGGTAAATTTTTGCAGAAAGCTAGTTTTGTGTCAATGACATGTTCAACAACTTGTAAGACATGCATCAGGAGAATTCAATTAACCATGAGGACAGGTTACAGATATAAACATAAATAGAGTGGGCACCAACCCAAGTCAATCATGTCAAGTCCTTTGACTTGACCCAAGTAGTTCTTCCCACACACACTGGTTTCTAAACAAGTGGACGTAGCCCAAGAGCGGTTACCCAATTGTCCTTGACCTTGGACACGGCTATTCGAATAGTTTTACACTCTGCAGAGGTTGCACACTTTACCCACACGATCCGGGGAACTTCCGTGTCATCCACGACCCGCGGTACCTCAAGTACCCGGGGTAAGCACCCGATCACTATCTTTCCCTAGATGACACTAACATAGAGGCCACTCAATTGGTAGTAACCCCCGTGCCCAATATTTCACATCTTAAAATTGTGGAGCCTCGCTCCCATATTCCTCACATACCACTGGCACGAGGTACCAACGGTGTGTCCGATGCCCCATAAAAATGTTCTTGTCCGCCCTACCTGGCACGACCCCGTCCCGAGAGAGCGCAACAACAACTCTGCAGTCACTAGTAATGCGGGCTCCAAGCTAGTATCGGCCTAGGTAATCAATAATGCCCTTTCCCATATAAGGGTAGAGTGGTTGCGCATGTAAGGTTGGGATAATGGTCGCGACATAAACCAATCCGTTTTAAAAACAACACACACACTTGCCTCGGTACACCACTTCGTCATCAAGTGGTTACCCAACTCATTATCTCCTTCGGGCATAAGTGGCACCCGACAGGGTCTTTGAAAAGCCTTTTGTAAATACTTTGTCTCCATCACCATGCATATTCCCGTCCCATTTGCGTAGCCACTACTATAGCATCCTATCTACTCCCACCGACATAACCCTCATAAGCAGGTAGGGTCATGCACCATGCAAGTATCAACGAGGAAGTAACAGAGGCAACTCATAAGGTGGTTACCACCTCATCATGATTCCGTTGCAACAACAATATGGTGCTATATGACATGCATAAAAAGGGTTTCATAGAGATGGTCAAAGGGCTGCTTGCCTGGTTCATCAGAGTCTTCAAGTCTTCTGGTCCTTCTCCAAGTACTCCGTCTACTTCGTCAACTAACGTCAAAACAATCATAATAAGCAACACAACAAGGCAGAAAATAAAAGTGCTCTAAAAATATTAATTTGACTTTTCTAGGACATCTCTGGTTATATGAAAAATAACCAGAGTGGTTTCATTGGAATTGGGTCAGTGGATATTTTCTAAACATTTTGATATGATGGAATCAAGGGGTTTATGGATTTGCAAGAGTGTACAGAAATATATTTAAAAATGAGCAAAGGCACCCATTTAACAAATCATAATTTTAGAAGGATCTAGGTGTTGGTTTCACTGGATTTGGAGTTCAAATGAATTTCCTATGAATTTGCAAAGTTAACAAATATGAAGAAATGGCTCATTATATTGTGTGGCACAGAAAGTATTAATAAAAATGTTCATAAACTAAGTTATGAACTTAGAAGCATCTAGGAATTTGAATCATGGCATTTGGATCAATTTTGAGCTCTGTGTGATTTTCTAAAGTTCATCACAGAAATAGGAAAATAGGGTTTTACGAAATATGTGTGAAGAAAAGTTTCCTGGAAATATGTGCAAACAGCACCGGCCGAGCGGCTCGGCTGCACGGGCAGAGGTGGTGATGTCGAAGGCGGATTCGCGGGGGTGCGCCTTCGTGCAGGGGAGGCGGATCCGGCCGAAGCCGTTTCCAGTTAAACGGTCGGGCCCGCCCGCTGGGTCGCTGACGCGCGGGCCCAGCAGCAGGCCGTCTTCAACCTCCCGCGCGCGCTCCGGCCGTGGGGAGGACCGGCTCCCGCCGGCGATTGCCGGGGCTACAGAGCATCTCCGGCGACGCTCCGCCCACCGGGGGTGCTCAGGAGGCCACGCCGCACCCATCCATGTGCTTCACGCACGCCGGGGAGGGCTGTAGCGGCGATGACCTGGATGGCCACGGAGGAGGCTGTCGGCGAGGTCTGGAACAGCGAGGCAGGCACGGGGAGGAGGAAATGGAGTGTGGGGCGAGTAGGCGGTGGTGGTGAGGGGGCTCGGGAGTGGCTAGGGAGAGGAGAGAGGCTCGGGACAGCCCGAATTTAGCACGGGGCCGGCGGCGGTTCCCCGTCCATGGAGGGCGATGGAGGGCACGAGGAGGGAAGTGGGTTAGTCCAGGGGATGCACGGGGGGGAGAGAGAGCCAAAGGAGTAGAGAGGGGGCTCGGAGGTGGCCTTAAGTAGCCGACCCGTGGCTCACCGTGGACGCGGCGCACGGGTGGTCGCGGCAACGGCTCGAGAGGCCAGGAGAGAGGGCGAGGGGGTGTCTATGGTGTTCGCGGGAGTTGAGTGGGGTGCCAGGAAGGGAGAGGAGGAGCGGGACGATTTGCATGCGGCCACATGAGTTGCCCGAGCATTGGCCGAGCCGGGCGGCTCTGGGCACGCGCCGCAGGAGGTGAGAGAGAGGGAGAGGCGAGGGGGCCCGCACGGTGGCCTGTTGCGGACGTCGAGGCACTTCGACTGGCGCGAGGGGGAGGCTCGAGGCGGTCAGGGGACGCGGTGTCAACGCTCGGGTGCTCTGCCACGCGCTCCAGAGCATGCAACCGGCCGGCATCCGTGGCTTTTTGCGCGCACCCATGCGCCCACTTGTGTCTGGCGTCTGCAGAGGTATGGGCAAAAGCTGAGGAGAGCCTTGGATGCTCTGGAATGTCAAGGAGGGAGAGGGAGAATGCTGCTTCCCAGAGAAGAAAAATGGGGTTCTACCCCCCTTAATCATGGCTCCTCGGGCAGGGAAAGATGCAGGAGGTAGAGGAGGACCAGATGAGGCCGTGGGAAAAAGTTGAGCTCATGGAGATTAGTGGAAATGGACAAAACATGCATTTTAAATTTCTGCTAGAAGGTGTTTGATGTAGGTTTGGGAAAGCAAGTGGACTTCCCTTGTCATGAGGCTTGACAGGGTCAAATGGCCAGAGAAAATAAGAGATTCCACCAAGATTGAGTTCATTTGGGCAAAGTTGCCAATGCAACTTTTGTAAACCCTAGAAATCAACAGAAATGGACTTTTCAAGATTTAGTCATGCAAATCTATTCTCCTTGATGCACCACTTAGTGTAGTGTCATTATTTGAGGTTCTTAACATGTCCACAAAAGTTGAGATCAAAAGGAGAAAGTTGCCAACATAAAGGTGTTCAAATTTGGTTCTGGACAGAGAGGGTTTTGGGGCACTTTGATCAACATAACATTCTCTCCAACTTGTGCCATTTGATCTCGATGCATTATTACACCATTTGAGCATGTGCACCAAGTTTTAGAACATTTGGACATGTTTGGCAATGTAAAGTTGCTCAAACTTTAAAATGGACAGAAATGGTTTTGAGGGGATTTCATGGGGTTATACTATTCTCCATGACATGAGACTTGGCAACATTATCAAACATGTCATATGTGGCATGCTAGAAGTTTCTTGGAATTTTTGGGGAATATTTCCTTTGTAAATATTTCAAAAGCTTGAAATATCCAGAAATGGTTTTTGAGGGATTTGACCAATATTTTGAACATGAGTTTAAACTCTTATATATGGACAATATATGTCCACTGAGTTTCCCTAGGTTTTTCCAAAATAATTTTAACCTATTAAAGACCATTTCTGGACTTAAGAAAAAGCCTTTAAATAAAATAGGAAAATAACTTTTAAAATTATATTTTTGTGGTTTCTGGGTGTCCTATATCTAATAGGAGTCAAATATATTTTCGGAAAGATTTTTACTACCCTTATTTAAGTACTTGCAGTGCAAATCTCAATTCAGGGGTTTTTGGAATACTAATTTTTTGAAAATACTATTTGGCCAAATTATTTTTGTGAGAAATTATTTTTATGTCCTATACACATGGCATGATCATTAGGAAAGGTTTTTGGATCAATGAGAAGGAGTATAAGAGTTGTAGAATTTATTTGATTTTTAGAGCACTTGCAAACCGCAGTCAAACATTCAATCAAAGCAAAGACAAAACACTCAAAAGTTTTTGTCAAACCACATTTTATCATGATTCATTAGCTTAAGTGCTGTGGCATGAAAATCAGGGTGTGACATGTATAGATTTTCTGTGCTGGTTTGGTACTTCAAATAATCCATTTGTGTGCTGGTTTGGTTTCTCTTGCTTGGTTTGGTTTGCAAAATGTGAAATAGATCTCCCACTAATGCCTATCATTTTCCTCCATATGCTGGCTTGAGATGGAAAAAATGAAGGACGAGCCGGTACCAGAAGGTGAAGAGCCAAAGTCTGCTACTGAAATTGTTGAAGAAGTGCTCAAGACCGAAGTCAAGGAAAGCACATTCCTCAGGAATGTTGGGATCCAGTCATCTAGGAACAACTCTGGCAAAGCAACTGCTGAAGTGGCTGCTCATGTTCGTGATCTTGAGCAGAAGCTGGAGAGGTCGGAGCTTCAAGCTGAAGTGATGCAAGAAGAATTGGCGGCAATCAAGATGAAGGTGGAAGAAGCTCAAGCTGCACGCGACAAGGAACTTGAGTTGCTGCGCAAGAAGTCTCAAGAACAGGAAGAGAAGTTAGCCCACTTGATGGCTCTCTTTGGAGCTAAGGTAGTTTGATGGCTGTGCAGTTTGTCTTTGAACCTGTGATCCGATGCAGTTTGTCGTAGTTTGAAGGCTGGGAAGTTATGTCGTAGGAGGTCGTGAACTTATGCAGTTTGTTGCATTTTGCACTTTGCACTTTGCAAGTGAACCTGGGAGCACTTCTGAACCTGGGATCTTGTGAACCTGGGAGCACTTGTGAACCTGGGAGCACTTGTTGTTGAACCAGTGAACTTGTGATGGCTCATTTTGGAACCAGTGAACTTGTGATGGCTCATTTTGGAAGCTATGTGAAGTTCTGAAGCTGTGTAGTTATGCATTTTCTGAATTATTTGAGTTTTGTTTGGATCACAGAATATTATTTGGATTAATTGGGCTCTAAATTGAGTTCGACTGCAAAAAGGCCGAGGCCCAAACAAGAATTTGACTAAAAAGGCTTGGGCCTAAAAAAAGAGTTGACTGTAAAGAAAAGTTGTTAAAAGGCTGCATCCAAGAAAATAAAAAGGCCAAGGCCCAAAACAATAGTGGACTTTAAAAAAATCATCAGAAAAAGGCTCCATTCCAGAAAATAGAAGGCCAAATTATTGGGCCAGGCCCATGCAGATGAGCAAAACAAAGAGAAAAAAATTAAATGGACTGAATTATTGGGCTTGCCCCATGTAGAGAGCCGAAATGGACCGGGTTGATTCTATTTTACAACCTTTTCATTTGCTCGTAATTCTGCCACGTCAGCTTGCCACGGTGGATCTGACGTGGTGTGGGCGGATTGCTAGTGACCAAAATAATTGGTCGTTAAATCTACGACCTTTTTAGTCATAAACGTCTACGACCATTCCAGAAGAAAGGTCATTAATTTTAGTTTACGACGGCCAGCTTTTGACCATCTGTTTTGGTCACAAAAAGGTCACAAAAGCAAAACTGTGACCATTCAGTGACCAATAGTGGTGGTCATAAGTTGACGTATTTCTTGTAGTGTATGCCCGAATCGCTTATGTAGCGACTGGGGGCTGTTAGTATCTTCCATGCTATGTGGGTTATTCTCACAATGAGTGTTTATTCACTTGTCATTCACGAGAAAGTGGCTGGTATTCGGGATGCCCAGTTCCATGCTCAAAATCAAATCAAAATATAATTATTAAATAAAACTCCCCCAGGACTGTTGTTGGTATGGATGGTACCCGTGGATTCGGCTAGATGTGGAGTGGGATTGATTGGTGGAGGGGGAGTAAAAACTTTACCATTCTGTTTGGGAACCGCCTATAATTTATCTAGCATGGAAGATAGTGAAATCTCTTGGTTGTTATGTTGATAACGAAAGAATACCGCTCAAAATTATATTCATCTCTCTTTTAAAAGCTTCGAGCTTTGGCACCTCTACAAATCCCTGCTTCCCTCTGCGAAGGGCTATCTATTTACTTTTATTGTTGAGTCATCATCTTCTCATTAAAAGCACCAGCTGGAGAGCACCACTGTCATTTATATCATTTTTTCTTAACTGATGTTGAGTATGAGTGTGACTGGATCTCTTTTGCCATGAATTATAATGTCTGGTCAGTCCTTGATCTTCAGGGTGCTCTGCATTTATGTTTTGTTGTCTCAGAAAGGGCTAGCGAGATACCATTATTTCATATTATATCATGATTGTTTTGAAAAAAATTGTTGTCATCCGAGATTTATTATTATTGCTCGCTAGTTGATTATGCTATTGATATGAGTAAATGTGAGACCTAAGTGTTATTGTGAATATGGTTAGTTCATAATCTTTGCTGAAAACCTGAATATTGGCTAGACATATTTGCAACAACAAGATCAAACGGAGTTTGTAAAAGTTTTTCTTTGTCACTTTCAGTTTGTCAAGTGAATTACTTGAGGACAAGCAATGGGTTAAGGTTGGGGGACTTCATACATCACCATCGTATATACTTTTCCAAACTCTTTTGCCTTCGTTTTGGACTCTAATTTGCATGATATGAATGGAACTAACCCGGACTGACGCTGTTTTCAGCAGAATTTCCATGGTGTTATTTTTGTGCAGAAATCAAAGTTCTCGGATTGACTTGAAAATTTAAGGAGAATTTTTGTGGAATATATATAAAATACTCGTGCAAAAAGATACCAGAGGTGGGACACCCAGAGGCCACAAGCCCTAGGGGCGCGCTCACCCCCTGGGGCGCGCCGTGCAGGCTTCTGGCCCCCCTGGACCTCCTTCGACCCAAACTCCAACTCTATAAGTACCTATTCGCAGAGAAAAAATCAAGGAGAAGGATTGATCGCGTTTTGCGATACGGAGCCGCCGCCAACTCTTGTTCTTCATCAGGAGGGCTGATCTGGAGTCCGTTCGGGACTCCGGGGGGTGAAATCCGTCGCCATCATCATCACCAACCTTCCTCGATCACCAATTTCATGATGTTCACCGCCGGGAGTGAGTAATTCCTTCGTAGGCTTGGTGGACAGTGATGAGTTGGATGAGATTTATCATGTAATCGAGTTGGTTTTGTTAGGGTTTGATCCCTAGTATCCACTATGTTCTGAGATTGATGTTGCTATGACTTTGCTATGCTTAATGCTTGTCACTAGGGCCCGAGTGGCATGATTTCATATCTGAACCTATTATGTTTTCATGAATATATGTGAGTTCTTGATCCTTTCTTGCAAGTTGTAGACACCTATTATGAGTTATGATCCGCATACCCCAAGGTGACAATAATTGGGATTCTTTCCGGTGATTACCGTAGTTTGAGGAGTTCATGTATTCACTAAGTGCTAATGCTTTGTTCTGGTTCTCTATTAAAAGGAGGCCTTAATATCCCTTAGTTTCCATTAGGACCCCGCTGCCGCGGGAGGGTAGGACAAAAGATGTCATGCAAGTTCTTTTCCATAAGCACGTATGACTATATACAGAATACATGCCTACATTACATTGATGAATTGGATCTAGTTCTGTGCCACCCTAGGTTATAAATGCTACATGATGAATATCATCCATCATAATTATCATTGTCGATCCATTGCCTACGAGCTTTTCACATATTGATCTTTGCTAAGTTACTTTCGTTGCTATTGCTGTTACAATCACTACAAACTGCTACTGTTACTTTTGCCACTGTTGCCGTTACTTCCATACTAATTTAATACTAAATACTTTGCTGCAGATATTAAGTCATACAGGTGTGGTTGAATTGACAACTCAACTACTAATACTCGCGAATATTCTTTGGCTGCCTTTGTTTCGAATCAATAAGTTTGGGTTGAATACTCTACCCTCGAAAACTGTTGTGATCCCCTATACTTGTGGGTTACCAGAAAGCTATGGAGGAATATGATAGGAAGAACAAGGAGAATACCAAGAACTCCAAGATCCAGATCCAAGGGGTTCCCCTCATATAGAGGAGAAAGTGATTGGTGGAAATATGGATCTAGATCTCCTCTCTCTTCCCACCCAATACTAGCAAGAATCCATGGAGGGATTGAGAGATAGCAAGCTCGAAGAAGGTCAACAATGGGGGGCAGGCACGAGCTCAAAGGACAGGGACCATAGGGGATGAAGTCTCCCTTAAATAGGCACCCCCTAATCCAACTATTATGCCCACTGGTCGTGCACAAGCGGTACTACCGCTTAGCACAGCCAAAAACAGCCCAACGAGACAGAAAAACACGAATAGTAGATCTACCGGAGAGGTAGTACCACTCGGGCGAGAGGTAGTACCGCTTGATAGGTAGTACCTCTGGGAGAGCTGTACTACCGCTTAGAGAGGTATTACCACTCTCTACTACCGCTCGACCAGATTGGGTAACAAAAGTATAAAAATAAGCGAAAGTGGAAGCGGTATTGGTCAATGGAAGTACCGCCTAAGCGGTACTACCACTCGGGGGAGAGATACTACCACTTGAGAGGTACTACCTCTCTACTACCGCTCAAGCTGAAAAACTGCCCAAGCAAAATAGAAGGATGCAAGAAGATCAAAACTGCCATAACTTCTGCAAACGAACTCCGATTTCGATGAACTCAAGCTTGGTAGAAAGCTAACGACAAGAGTGAAAAAATCACGATAGGAAAACTACAGAAGTGGCAACATAGATTATGCCTATCATATAGAGATGTGAAACCTTGATAACCCACAAGTATAGGGGATCACAATAGTTTTCAAGGGTAGAGTATTCAACCCAAATTTATTGATTCGACACAAGGGGAGCCAAAGAATTTTTGCAAGTATTAGCAGCTGAGTTGTCAAATCAACCACACTTGGAGATTAATTATCTGCAGCAAAGTGATCAATAGCAAGTATGATAGTTTTGATAGCAGTAGCAACAACAATAGTAATGGTAACAGTGATAGCAATGATTTTGTTGCAAGTGTAACAGTAACGATAGCAGTAGTAACATAGCAAAAACAATATAAGAGAAATTCGTAGGCATTGGATCGGTGAATTCGTTGGATGATATTCATCATATAAGAGGAATAACCTAGGGCGATATGGCACTAGCTCCAGTTCATAAATATAATGTAGGCATCTATTCCGTAAATAGTCATACGTGCTTATGGAAAGAACTTGCATGACATCTTTTGTCCTACCCTCCCGTGGCAGCGGGGTCCTATTTGAAACTAAGGGGTATTAAGGCCTCCTTTTAATAGAGAACCGGAACAAAATATTAAGACATAGTGAATACATGAACTCCTCAAACTACGGTCATCACCGGAAAGTATCCCAACTACTGTCACTCCAGGGTTTACGGATCATAACACATAATAGGTGAATATAACTTGGAAGATCGGATCTAGAACATAGATATAATGGTGATAACATAAATGGTTCAGATCTGAAATCATGGCACCCGGGCCCAAAGTGACAAGCATTAAGCATGGCAAAGTCATATCAACATCAATCTCAGAACATAGTGGATACTACGGATCAATTCCCAACAAAACTAACTCGATTACATGATGAATCTCATCCAACTCCTCACCAACCAACGAGCCTACGAAGGAATTACTCACTCCCGGTGGGGAGCATCATGGAATTGGCGATGGAGAAGGGTAGGTGATGACGAAGATCGAAGATCCCCCTCTCCGGAGCCCCAAACGGACTCCAGATGTGTCCTCTCAATGAAGAACAGGAGGTGGCGGCGGCTCCGTCTCGTGAAACGCGATAATTCTTCCTCCTTGATTTTTTCTCTGAAAATGTGATCTTATATTATCAGGGTTGAGGTCTGCGGGCCCACCAGGTGGGGACAACCCACCTGGGTGCGCCTGGAGGAGGGCGCCCTGGTGGGTTGAGCCCACCTAGGTGCCCCCTCCGGTGGTTCTTGGCTCCAGAAATTATCTTTTATTGTATAAAAAATCATCGCAATGTTTCATTCCAATCCGAGAACTTTTATTTCTGCACAAAAACAACACCATGGTAGTTTTGCTGAAAACAGCGTCAGTCCGGGTTAGTTTCATTCAAATCATGCAAATTAGAGTCCAAAACAAGAGGAAAGGCGTTAGGAAAAGTAGATACGAGGGAGACGTATCAAACCTCTAGGAGTGAAGAACCAACATAAACTCCAACACTGAAAATATCATAGAAGATGATGAAATCCATTTTCGATGAACTTGAGCTTGTCATGAAGATGACCATAAGCTCTAAAAATCACAAAGAGAAACACCAAAAAAGAACCAAGAAAGATGATGGTGGGATGCAATGGTTTGAGCTCTCTACGAACAATATGATCAAGCTACTCAATAGAGAGCCCCCCTTGATAGTAGGACAATCGATCCTATAACCCGGTCACCCAACTACCACCAAGAGACCAGTGAAATAGAAAACCTATCAAGGGCAAACCTTTGACTTGCACAAAGTCCACTTGAGCTAGATGATGATGATCTTGACTTCCTCAAGTTGGACCACCTTTCTTGCTTGTGTTGGCTCGATGAAGACTAGTTGATTCCTCCCCCATACTCCATTATGGGTGAGCCACTCTTCTAGATATCTTCACAAGTCCATTTTCACAACAATGGACGGCAAGCTTCAAGCATGATCTCTTCGTGATGCTCCACTTGAACTAGCACACCGCAATCTTGATGACGACCACAACTTGATGTCATCCTCCATGGGTTGTATGAGATCTTCCTCTTGATGCAATCCCATGGAGACATACCTAACCCCACAAAAGAACTCTCACGTAGACCATGGGTTAGTACACAAAGCGTAATTGACAATGCTTACCATACCATGGGATGACTTGATCCCTCTCGGTGTGTACACTTTGTGTGTTGATCAAATTGATTCACTCTTTGACTTAGTCTTGATCAACCTTGTATTATGTCTTCTCTATGACCAATCTTTTGATAATTCCTTGAATAGCACCTTGGTCAACACATAAACTCCTTGAAACCAACATATGGACTTCAAGAAACGCCTATGGACAAATCCAACGAATATAAATCAAGGCAACCATTAGTCCATAGAGAATGTCGTCAATTACCAAAACCACGCTCTTTCAACATGCGTTGGGCTGTGGCCCAGGCACCACTTTCGTTGTGCCGAGTTTTTTTTTCTATTTTCGGTCGGTTTTCCAGATGGAATTGTTTTATTTTAGTTGATTGTCTCTCTTTGTTATTCATGATACTAGATGACCTATTGTGCCTTTGTCGCAAAGGCCAATTAGAGCCAAGAAGTGAAGCAACATATTTTTTGAATGATCCACAAAGGGCTAAAAAACAAATGCAACTGAGAACTTAGGCAAACTATTTGAATGATGTTTTTCATGAATTGTCTACAAATGTTAATGTTTGTATTACATTTACATTTGCCTTGTATTTACTAACAACAGACAATGATGATCGTTACTTATGTCTTTCTTTGGCAATATATAAGTCGTCTGCTTGAGGAGGTAAATTAAGTCTAAGATATTTTTTTCATACTCCAGCCGGGTTGATAGAAAACCCGACTGCACCCCCAATGGAAAATGACTTGAACCATCTGAACTGGCCATCCCACTCGGAACCACATGAGTAGAACCACTTGGGAACCATTCGAACTGGCCACCCCACTCGGAACCAGGAGATCAACATGCCATGGAAGAGTGTGATCGATGAGCACGTGTAGTCTACATGCAAGCCGGACATGTTGCGGCGGTCAAAGGCCAGGAGACATGAAAAACACGCCATCAAGCGAGCGGCGGTGGTCAAAGGACAGGCAGACATGGCAAAACACGCCAACCATCCAATTAGACCGGTCAAAGTCTAAGAAGACATCTCAAAACACACCGTTCGGCCGGACCGCGGTGCTAAAAACCGGGCTCACATTCCAAAACACATCCTCCAGCCAAGGGGACATAACGGAAAGAGGTCGTGCTAGAACATGGCACCCAACCTAACAGAACACAAGCAAAGGGAAGCCTAGTGTTTGCATTGCATTTGTATCAATTACTATTTGAAGAATGTTTTTCCTCATACTTAT
The DNA here is from genome assembly GCF_018294505.1 of Triticum aestivum. Lineage (NCBI taxonomy): Eukaryota > Viridiplantae > Streptophyta > Magnoliopsida > Poales > Poaceae > Triticum > Triticum aestivum. The sequence continues at coordinate 126,030,341 of NC_057805.1, read as the reverse complement.
TTATGACTCATTGCACCCTTGGCGCAAAGCCCAACTGCAACAAAGAAGCTAAGCGGGCTATATGAAACAGTATCTAGCGAATGCATTCATACACAAAGGGCTCTTCGGCCCCTTTCATAAGCGTCATACACATACGCGTAATCACATTCATAAGCATATGATTACAAGATTAGCATGCATTACCCAAAAGCATAAAAACGACACTCAAATGTAAATACAACCACTATCATCAAATTGATACATAACTAGACGCATGAGTGCACTGCCGTGCAAGCATAGTAATTCAGGGTTCACAAACGAACGAAGAAGGATCATAGCTCCTTAATCATGCCAAGTGTTGGGGCATGCTTGCCGCATTTGACCACTAACTCAATGTGAGAAAGTTGAAGATGACAACCCTGAAGCCAACTTCAGTCATCACCTTGAAGGTGAGCAACTACTTGATCTATAGACCATGAGCTATGGCGAAGCCAGCCCACCCTCGATCAATGGATATGTTCCATTTGACATACTAGAGATTGACCCTCCAGTTGTTGCCAGTGTTGTTTCTCAGAATGATCTCCTCTGGAATGGTACCCATTTGCTCCCAGAAAGCATTGGGGAGCTGAACAGATTACAACTTAGGTGCTAAAACCCCACTCATTAAAGGCCGAATGCTTTTGTCCAAATGTCATTCTTAATAATTGAGGTAACCTCCGAGACAGTAAGTGTTGGAAATATGCCCTAGAGGCAATAATAAATGGTTATTATTATATTTCTTTCTTCATGGTAATTGTCTATTATTCATGCTATAATTGTATTGTCTGGAAATCGTAATACATGTGTGAATACATAGACCACAACGTGTCCCTAGTAAGCCTCTAGTTGACTAGCTCGTTGATCAACAGATAGTCATGGTTTCCTGACTATGGACATTGGATGTCATTGATAACGGGATCACATCATTAGGAGAATGATGTGATGGACAAGACCCAATCCTAAGCATAGCATAAAAGATCGTGTAGTTTCGTCTGCTAGAGCTTTTCCAATGTCAAGTATCTTTTCCTTAGACCATGAGATCGTGCAACTCCCGGATACCGTAGGAGTGCTTTGGGTGTGCCAAACGTCACAACGTAACTGGGTGACTATAAAGGTGCACTACGGGTATCTCCGAAAGTGTCTGTTGGGTTGGCACGGATCGAGACTGGGATTTGTCACTCCGTGTGACGGAGAGGTATCTCTGGGCCCACTCGGTAATGCATCATCATAATGAGCTCAATGTGACTAAGGCGTTAGTCACGGGATCATGCATTGCGGTACGAGTAAAGAGACTTGCCGGTAACGAGATTGAACAAGGTATTGGGATACCGACGATCGAATCTCGGGCAAGTAACATACCGATTGACAAAGGGAATTGCATACAGATTGATTGAATCCTCGACACCGTGGTTCATCCGATGAGATCATCGTGGAACATGTGGGAGCCAACATGGGTATCCAGATCCCGCTGTTGGTTATTGACCGGAGAGGCGTCTCGGTCATGTCTGCATGTCTCCCGAACCCATAGGGTCTACACACTTAAGGTTCGGTGACGCTAGGGTTGTAGAGATATATGTATGCGGAAACCCGAAAGTTTTTCGGAGTCCCGGATGAGATCCCGAACGTCACGAGAGGTTCCGGAATGGTCCGGAGGTGAAGAATTATATATAGGAAGTCATGTTTCGGCCACCGGGAAAGCTTCGGGGGTTACCGGTATTGTACCGGGACCACCGGAAGGGTCCCGGGGGTCCACCGGGTGGGGCCACCTATCCCGGAGGGCCCCGTGGGCTGAAAGTGGAAGGGAACCAGCCCTTAGTGGGCTGGCGCGCCCCCCTTGGGCCTCCCCCCATGCGCCTAGGGTTGGGAACCCTAGGGGGGAGCTTCCCCCTTGCCTTGGGGGGGCAAGGCACCCCTTCCCCCCCTTTGGCCGCCGCCCCCCCTTGGAGATCCCATCTCCCTGGGCCGGCGGCCCCCCAGGGGGCCTATATAAAGGGGGGGAGGGAGGGCAGCAACCTATGGCCTTGGGCGCCTCCCTCCTCCCCTGCAACACCTCTCTCTCTCTCGCAGAAGCTTGGCAAAGCCCTGCCGAGACCTGCTACATCCACCACCACGCCGTCGTGCTGCTGGATCTCCATCAACCTCTCCTTCCCCCTTGCTGGATCAAGAAGGAGGAGATGTCGCTGCACCGTACGTGTGTTGAACGCGGAGGTGCCGTCCGTTCGGCACTCGGTCATCGGTGATTTGGATCACGGCGAGTATGACTCCATCATCCACGTTCATTGGAACGCTTCCGCTCGCGATCTACAAGGGTATGTAGATGCACTCCTTTCCCCTCGTTGCTAGTAGACTCCATAGATGCATCTTGGTGAGCGTAGAATTTTTTTAAATTATGCTACGATTACGAACAGTGGCATCATGAGCCAGGCCTATGCGTAGTCACTATGCACGAGTAGAACACAAAGCAGTTGTGGGCGTTGAGTTTGCGAATTCTTCTTGCCGCTACTAGTCGTTTCTTGTTTCGGTGGCATTGTAGGATGAAGCGGCCCGGACCGACCTTACACGTACGCTTACGTGAGACAGGTTCCACCGACTGACATGCACTAGTTGCATAAGGTGGCTAGCGGGTGTCTGTCTCTCCTACTTTAGTCGGAACGGATTCGATGAAAAGGGTCCTTATGAAAGGTAAATAGAAATTGGCAAATCACATTGTGGTCATACGTACGTAAGAAAGCGTTCTTTCTAGAAACCTACAAACCACGTAAAAACTTGCAACAACAATTAGAGGACGTCTAACTTGTTTTTGCAGCAAGTGCTATGTGATGTGATATGGCCAGAAGATGTGATGAATGATATATGTGATGTATGAGATTGATCATATTCTTGTAAAATGAATCACGACTTGCATGTCGATGAGTATGACAACCGGCAGGAGCCATAGGAGTTGTCTTTATTATTTTGCATGACCTGCGTGTCATTGAATAACGCCATGTAAATTACTTTACTTTGTTGCTAAACGCGTTAGCCATAGAAGTAGAAGTAATCGTTGGCGTGACGACTTCATGAAGACACAATGATGGAGATCATGATGATGGAGATCATGGTGTCATGCCGGTGACGAAGATGATCATGGTGCCCCGAAGATGGAGATCAAAGGAGCATAATGATATTGGCCATATCATGTCACTATTTGATTGCATGTGATGTTTATCATGTTTTTGCATCTTATTTGATTAGAACGACAGTAGTAAGTAAGATGATCCCTTATAATAATTTCAAGAAAGTGTTCACCCTAACTGTGCACCGTTGCGAAGGTTCGTTGTTTCGAAGCACCACGTGATGATCGGGTGTGATAGATTCTAACGTTCGAATACAACGGGTGTTGACGAGCCTAGCATGTACAGACATGGCCTCGGAACACACGCAATACACTTAGGTTGACTTGACGAGCCTAGCATGTACAGACATGGCCTCGGAACACGGAGGACCGAAAGGTCGAGCATGAGTCGTATAGAAGATACGATCAACATGGAGATGTTCACCGATCTTGACTAGTCTGTCTCACGTGATGATTGGACACGGCCTAGTTAAACTCGGATCATGTTTCACTTAGATGACGAGAGGGATGTCTATCTGAGTGGGAGTTCATTAAATAATTTGATTAGATGAACTTAATTATCATGAACTTAGCCTAAAATCTTTACACTATGTCTTGTAGATCTAATGGCCAACGTAGTCCTCAATTTCAACGCGTTCCTAGAGAAAACCAAGCTGAAAGATGATGGCAGCAACTATACGGAATGGGTCCGGAACCTGAGGATCATCCTCATAGTAGCCAAGAAATATTATGTCTTAGAAGCACCGCTAGGTGAAGCACCAATCCCAGAGAACCAAGACGTTATGAACGCTTGGCAATCACGTGCTGATGATTACTCCCTCATTCAGTGCGGCATGCTTTACAGCTTAGAACCGGGTCTCCAAAAGCGTTTTGAGAAACATGGAGCATACGAGATGTTCGAGGAGCTGAAACTGGGTTTTCAAGCTCATGCCCAGGTCGAGAGATATGATGTCTCTGACAAGTTCTTTAGCTGTAAAATGGAGGAGAACAGTTCTGTTAGTGAGCACATACTCAGAATGTCTGGGTTGCATAACCGCTTGTCTCAGCTGGGAGTCAATCTCCCAGATGACGCGGTCATTGACAGAATCCTCCAGTCGCTTCCACCAAGCTACAAGAGCTTTGTGATGAACTTCAATATGCAGGGGATGGAAAAGACCATTCCTGAGGTATATTCAATGCTGAAATCAGCTGAGGTAGAGATCAGAAAAGAACATCAAGTATTGATGGTGAATAAAACCACTAAGTTCAAGAAGGGCAAGGGTAAGAAGAACTTCAAGAAGGACAGCAAGGGAGTTGCCGCGCCCGGTAAACCAGTTACCGGGAAGAAGTCAAAGAATGGACCCAAGCCCGAGACTGAGTGCTTTTATTGCAAGGGAAGTGGTCACTGGAAGCGGAACTGCACCAAATACTTAGCGGACAAGAAGAAGGCCGGCAACACCAAAGGTATATGTGATATACATGTAATTGATGTGTACCTTACCAGTACTCGTAGTAGCTCCTGGGTATTTGATACCGGTGCGGTTGCTCATATTTGTAACTCAAAACAGGAACTACGGAATAAACGGAGACTGGCGAAGGACGAGGTGACGATGCGCGTCGGGAATGGTTCCAAGGTCGATGTGATCGCCGTCGGCATGCTACCTCTGCATCTACCCACGGGATTAGTTTTAAACCTCAATAATTGTTATTTAGTGCCAGCTTTGAGCATGAACATTGTATCTGGATCTCGTTTAATTCGAGATGGCTACTCATTTAAATCCGAGAATAATGGTTGTTCTGTGTATTTGAGAGATATGTTTTATGGTCATGCCCCGCTGGTCAATGGTTTATTTTTGATGAATCTCGAACGTGATGTTACACATATTCATAGTGTGAATACCAAAAGATGTAAAGTTGATAACGATAGTCCCACATACTTGTGGCACTGCCGCCTTGGTCACATTGGCGTCAAGCGCATGAAGAAGCTCCATGCAGATGGACTTTTGGAGTCTCTTGATTACGAATCATTTGACACGTGTGAACCATGCCTCATGGGTAAGATGACCAAGACTCCGTTCTCCGGAACAATGGAGCGAGCAACCAACTTATTGGAAATCATACATACCGATGTGTGCGGTCCAATGAGTGTTGAGGCTCGCGGAGGATATCGTTATTTTCTCACTCTCACTGATGATTTAAGTAGATATGGGTATGTCTACCTAATGAAACACAAGTCTGAAACCTTTGAAAAGTTCAAGGAATTTCAGAGTGAAGTCGAGAATCAACGTGACAGGAAAATAAAATTCTTACGATCAGATCGTGGTGGAGAATATTTAAGTGACGAATTTGGTACACACTTAAGGAAATGTGGAATAGTTTCACAACTCACGCCGCCTGGAACACCTCAGAGAAGCGGTGTGTCCGAACGTCGTAATCGCACTCTATTGGATATGGTGCGATCTATGATGTCTCTTACCGATTTACCGCTCTCATTTTGGGGCTATGCTTTAGAGACTGCCGCATTCACTTTAAATAGGGCTCTGTCGAAATCCGTTGAGACGACACCGTATGAATTATGGTTTGGGAAGAAACCTAAGCTGTCGTTTCTAAAAGTTTGGGGATGCGATGCTTATGTCAAGAAACTTCAACCTGAAAAGCTCGAACCCAAGTCGGAAAAATGCGTCTTCATAGGATACCCTAAGGAAACTATTGGGTATACCTTCTACCTCAGATCCGAGGGCAAGATCTTCGTTGCCAAGAACGGGTCCTTTCTAGAGAAGGAGTTTCTCTCGAAAGAATTGAGTGGGAGGAAAGTGGAACTTGATGAGGTGATAGTCACCCCTTCCGAACCGGAAAGTAGCGCAGCGCGGGAAAATGTTCCTGTGGTGCCTACACCGACTGGGGAGGAAGTTAATGATGATGATCATGAAGCTTCGGATCAAGTTACTGAACTTCGTAGGTCCACAAGGACACGTTCCACACCAGAGTGGTACGGCAACCCTGTCCTGGAAATCATGTTGTTAGACAACGGTGAACCTTCGAACTATGAAGAAGCGATGGCGGGCCCGGATTCCGACAAATGGCTAGAAGCCATGAAATCCGAGATAGAATCCATGTATGAAAACAAAGTATGGACTTTGACAGACTTGCCCGATGAGCGGCGAGCCATAGAAAACAAATGGATCTTTAAGAAGAAGACGAACGCAGATGGTAATGTGACCATCTACAAAGCTCGACTTGTCGCTAAGGGTTATCGACAAGTTCAAGGGGTTGACTACGATGAGACTTTCTCACCCGTAGCGAAGCTGAAGTCCGTCCGAATCATGTTAGCAATTGCCGCATACTATGATTATTAGATATGGCAGATGGACGTCAAAACGGCATTCCTTAACGGCTTCCTTGAGGAAGAGTTGTATATGATGCAGCCGGAAGGTTTTGTCGATCCTAAGAATGCTAACAAAGTATGCAAGCTCCAACGCTCAATCTATGGGCTGGTGCAAGCATCTCGGAGTTGGAACATTCGCTTTGATGAGATGATCAAAGCGTTTGGGTTCACACAGACTTATGGAGAAGCCTGTGTTTACAAGAAAGTGAGTGGGAGCTCTGTAGCATTTCTCATATTATATGTGGATGACATACTGTTGATGGGAAATGATATAGAATTCTTGGAAAGTATAAAGGCCTATTTGAATAAGTGTTTTTCAAAGAAGGACCTTGGAGAAGCTGCTTATATATTAGGCATCAAGATCTATAGAGATAGATCAAGACGCCTCATTGGTCTTTCACAGAGTACATACCTTGACAAGATATTGAAGAAGTTCAGTATGGATCAGTCCAAGAAGGGGTTCCTGCCTGTATTGCAAGGTGTGCAATTGAGCAAGGCTCAATGCCCGACCACGGCAGAAGATATAGAAAAGATGAGTGTCATCCCCTATGCCTCGGCCATAGGGTGTATGCCATGCTGTGTACCAGACCTGATGTAAACCTTGCCGTAAGTTTGGTAGGAAGCTACCAAAGTAATCCCGGCATGGAATACTGGACAGCGGTCAAGAATATCCTGAAGTACCTGAAGAGGACTAAGGATATGTTTCTCGTTTATGGAAGTGACGAAGAGCTCGTCGTAAAGGGTTACGTCGACGCTAGCTTCGACACAGATCTGGATGACTCGAAGTCACAAACCGGATACGTGTATATTTTGAATGGAGGAGCAGTAAGCTGGTGCAGTTGCAAGCAAAGCGTCGTGGCGGGATCTACATGTGAAGCGGAGTACATGGCAGCCTCGGAGGCAGCACAGGAAGCAGTCTGGATGAAGGAGTTCATTACCGACCTAGGGGTGATTCCCAATGCGTCGGGCCCGATGACTCTCTTCTTTGACAACACTGGAGCTTTTGCCCTTGCGAAGGAGCCCAAGTTTCACAGGAAGACCAGGCATATGAAGCGTCGCTTCAACTCCATTCGTGAAAGTGTTCAAAATGGAGACATAGATATTTGTAAAGTACATACGGACCTGAATGTAGCAGATCCATTGACTAAACCTCTCCCTAGGGCAAAACATGATCAACACCAGGACGCAATGGGTGTTCGATTCATCACAATGTAACTAGATTATTGACTCTAGTGCAAGTGGGAGACTGTTGGAAATATGCCCTAGAGGCAATAATAAATGGTTATTATTATATTTCTTTGTTCATGGTAATTGTCTATTATTCATGCTATAATTGTATTGTCCGGAAATCGTAATACATGTGTGAATACATAGACCACAACGTGTCCCTAGTAAGCCTCTAGTTGACTAGCTCGTTGATCAACAGATAGTCATGGTTTCCTGACTATGGACATTGGATGTCATTGATAACGGGATCACATCATTAGGAGAATGATGTGATGGACAAGACCCAATCCTAAGCATAGCATAAAAGATCGTGTAGTTTCGTTTGCTAGAGCTTTTCCAATGTCAAGTATCTTTTCCTTAGACCATGAGATCGTGCAACTCCCGGATACCGTAGGAGTGCTTTGGGTGTGCCAAACGTCACAACGTAACTGGGTGACTATAAAGGTGCACTACGGGTATCTCCGAAAGTGTCTGTTGGGTTGGCATAGATCGAGACTGGGATTTGTCACTCCGTGTGACGGAGAGGTATCTCTGGGCCCACTCGGTAATGCATCATCATAATGAGCTCAATGTGACTAAGGCGTTAGTCACGGGATCATGCATTGCGGTACGAGTAAAGAGACTTGCCGGTAACGACATTGAACAAGGTATTGGGATACCGACGATCGAATCTCGGGCAAGTAACATACCGATTGACAAAGGGAATTGCATACGGATTGATTGAATCCTCGACACCGTGGTTCATCCGATGAGATCATCGTGGAACATGTGGGAGCCAACATGGGTATCCAGATCCCGCTGTTGGTTATTGACCGGAGACGCGTCTCGGTCATGTCTGCATGTCTCCCGAACCCGTAGGGTCTACACACTTAAGGTTCGGTGACGCTAGGGTTGTAGAGATATATGTATGCGGAAACCCGAAAGTTGTTCGGAGTCCCGGATGAGATCCCGGACATCACGAGAGGTTCCGGAATGGTCCGGAGGTGAAGAATTATATATAGGAAGTCAAGTTTCGGCCACCGGGAAAGTTTCGGGGGTTACCGGTATTGTACCGGGACCACCGGAAGGGTCCCGGGGGTCCACCGGGTGGGGCCACCTATCCCGGAGGGCCCCGTGGGCTGAAAGTGGAAGGGAACCAGCCCTTAGTGGGCTGGGGCGCCCCCCTTGGGCCTCCCCCCATGCGCCTAGGGTTGGGAACCCTAGGGGGGAGCTTCCCCCTTGCGTTGGGGGGCAAGGCACCCCTTCCCCCCCTTTGGCCGCCGCCCCCCCTTGGAGATCCCATCTCCCTGGGCCGGCGCCCCCCCCAGGGGGCCTATATAAAGGGGGGGAGGGAGGGCGCCTCCCTCCTCCCCTGCAACACCTCTCTCTCTCGCAGAAGCTTGGCAAAGCCCTGCCGAGACCCGCTACATCCACCACCACGCCGTCGTGCTGCTGGATCTCCATCAACCTCTCCTCCCCCCTTACTGGATCAAGGAGGAGACGTCGCTGCACCGTACGTGTGTTGAACGCGGAGGTGCCGTCCGTTCGGCACTCGGTCATCGGTGATTTGGATCACGGCGAGTACGACTCCGTCATCCACGTTCATTGGAACGCTTCCGCTCGCGATCTACAAGGGTATGTAGATGCACTCCTTTCCCCTCGTTGCTAGTAGACTCCATAGATGCATCTTGGTGAGCGTAGAAAACTTTTAAATTATGCTACGATTCCCAACAGTAAGGGCCTGCGATTGGACAACTAACTCTGGATGCAGGTCGCACCGTTCAAGATGTAATTCAGACACGTCTCCCACTTCATCGTGTTGCAAGAACATCTTAACCGGTGTCTTCCAGAGCACAAATTAATATCATTATGATCTCGAGCACAAATATAAGGTTGTAAGAAACATGACCTCATACCCATGCTTGTTTTAGTTCTGGTGTTTACACCCCTAAGGTTGTTAAGGTCTGCTTACAGTAACCAGAATTTAATTCTCTTGCAAGAACTTGTAAGTGCCTTTGTTGTAGTGCACATCCTCTCATGGGTCTGATAACTCCATGTTACTCCTTGGGGAAAAGGTATGGAAATCTTCGCTATGCAAACCGGATCCCAAAGGGCATCAAGCACGGGGTTCATCCCAGGTCAGCCGGAGTGGACACTGAACTCCCCTTCCATCATATGCACGGGTTCTTCTGCTCCCTCGATGACTTTGGCCATGATATGAAGTGAGATGTCCCCGACGGCAGGATTGGGGCATTATCGTTCCCATCAGGGTTTGCTTCCTCACCAAGCACTCCAACTACACCTCCATAGGCACCTACCACGGTTGCTTCAGACGTTGTAAGGACATCCACCTTAGCATTGTATCTTCGGCAGTGTGGATTCGATAGAGCGACTATGTTTTCTAGGGCGGCTGTTGCGACCGTGTCCTGATATCCATGCATTGGATTTTATATTAGCACCAATTATAGTATGACGTTGTTTTTATTGCATTTTATCACCTATTCTGGATCGATAATATTAGTGCAAGTTCATCAATTTACCTGTTATTCAAGGTTGTATTTTAGATGGGGTTTGGGATGGCTTAAGGGTTGGTCAATGTTATTGGGGAAACAATCAGTTGTATTAGGTTGTGTTTAGCAATGATCTTCACGAAGGTGTGCTCCATGTATTAGGGCAGTCGGTCATTGGCATGCGTGTTATTATGATTATTCATGTTGCTATTGGTTTTATGTTGCAGTACGGTAGTTTATTCATCCAGGTGTTCTCATTGCAGTGGTCTGCAGGTGTATTGGCACTGATAATGATGTTCAAGGTAGCTACTCAAAGGGAAAGGTTGTAGTACAAGGGAGCACCTCCAAGAATCTTCGGTAAGGCCAACGAATGTTGGCCACTTCCATGAGGCCAAAGGTCCAACCCACTTTTGGAAGGGGTTAATTGGATAAATGTCACTCGAATTCTGGCGATTCTGAGAAAGGCCACTGCAATTTCCAAACTTTGAGAAATGCTAGTTCAAATTTTGCAAACATTAAAAAAAGATTTATGCTACTAGTTGTGTCTAACTACTCAGTTTTGCCATTAGAAATTACAACTGCTCAAAAATGCCATCGTTTCATAAGTTGTTTTCTCAAAAATGCCATTAGATATCTCAAAAATGCCATTGTTCCATTAGATGTTTGTTCAGAAATGCCATTAGAGATCGTTATTGTTATATGTCAAACTCGTTGACCATGTTATATGACAAAAATACCCCTATACCCACATGCCAGCTCTCTCCATTTCACAATGATAAGTGTGGACCCCACTTATTAGGAGTAAGCAAACGAATAATTTTAGAGAAAATAAGAACGCTGTTGGGATCAAGTGGGACCCACACTTTATTGAAGTGAGATAGAGTGAAAGCTGACATGTTGATCTATAGGTATTTTGGTCATTATGACATGGTAAACAAGATTTGAGCTGATAATCATGGTGTCGAGTGGCATTTTTGAGCATGCGCCTAACGAAGCGATGGCATTTTTGAGCAGTTGAAATTCCTAGTGGCAAAAGTGAGTAGTGAGACACAACTAGTGGCATAAATGATAAAAACCCTTGAAAAAACACCACTGCAGACTTTGAAAAATGCCATTGGAAATGACATTCTTCAAAGTTTGGAAATTGCAGTGGCATTTCTCGGAATCGCCAGAATTCAAGTGGCATTTACCAAATTAACCCATGATGTATACACCTCATGAATCCCCAAGGATTGGCTTTCCACTACCATACTAAACCTTTTTGTCACTGGCGTCCAAAATAGCGTTCTGCGTCCTCCCCGCTCCCTACCCCCTCCTTGATTTAAGTCCTAGATCCTGGGTACCTGCAGGGTCATAGAATGACCAAGAGACAAGAGACAACTTCGTTGCATTCAGACACATACACAACGTTAATTATTCAAAGTCCTTACATTGATCCTTCATACAAAAACACAGGGTTGCAAGGCTATGCCTCAACCCATTGCCTTATCGAATTACTCACACATGACGATCATATCGCCAGAGGAAATCATCGGAGAACACATAAAGATGAATGATTTATTGATGGTTGCGAGATGCGATACACGATTACAAGTATGGCTAACATGGAGGGGAGATTCACGGTGATGGTGATGGTGGCGGCTATAGCAATGAGATGGCAAATAGCAGCAGCTAGGGTTGGAAGATGGCTTCTATTTCACGAATGGTGTTCTTGACATACTCCTCTTGAGATTCTGGTGCTGGCCCCTTTATAATAGTTGTAGGGTTGGACCTCACGGAGCTGCCAACACTTGGTACGAGTGTTGTTACGAGTGCGTGCGCTTGTACCAAACACCATCTTGCACTCTAGTAGATGGTTGCGCCTCCAATTTTCTCCATTCCTTCTCCATTTTCCTTGTGTTCGTTCTAACTGATGATTTATCACCATATTTGGCCCACTTTCTTGTCAAAACAAATTAACAAAGGATTTCACATTCTCTTGCATTCATTAGTCATTAGTAGCAATATCAGAGTGATTTTCTTTGGATTTCCAAGATTATCCAATTTAAACAACGGTGCGATGAGTGTAAAAATATTACTCATTAGTGCATCATAGACTCAAGCCAGCGATTGTGGTTGTTATCGCCAATAGAGAGGAAGATGGCGACTACTATCAATAGGAACGAAGGGATGGTCAGAGAAGGATGCGAACAAGGGCTTGTGTAGAAACGGGGGAGAAACAAAAAGTAAATAGTTGTCACGTCCTGCCTCTCTTGCTTCCGAGGTCGTAAGGCCCTCCCGCTTACACTTAATGCACTCCTCGCATGTGGTGGACACATACAAGATGTGTGTTTGCTGCCCGGATAGACGTATACAGGCTTGTCTACCTGAACCTGTTTGTGTATACTCAGACAGTGGATATACCATAGTCTGCCTTGCCTTGTGGTCGGGCTTGACCATTGGGTTGCGAGGAGATTTTCTTTACGGTCTTGTCTGCGGATGCTCCGGTGTTGGATTTTGTCGGGGTCATCACAGTGGCTAGCATCGTTACGTCTCCTTGGATGTGCGAGTCGGTGTTGGCATCCTTTATCTCGCATGCTCGGACATTGGATGTTGTCCGGACTGCGTCACCGACTCCATGCACGTGTTGTTGGGTGCATGAGGAGCCGTTGTTGGGTTCCCCTGGCTACCCGATTACTCGGCGCTGCTAATTTACGAACCTGCTCATCCCATAATACTATCACACTGGCCAAAACTAGTGCTGGTTTCTTAGCCTTTCCTGCTAGCTCACCTTCATGGAGAGGGGAGTACTATTGTATGGTTCGGAGGGTGGTGATCCAGAGCAAATGTACGATGGGCGGCTAAGGCCAAGTTCAATGCACGACCCCAAACAAATGTTTGTTTTGTTTGGATTTTGTCCATTTAGGCAGGGCAATGGGGTGGCATCCGATCATTTTCCTGGATGCGCTAGCCTTGCTCGCAACACCCGGACACATTTCGTCCGCCACAGCCGCTGGAGCCCCTATGTATGAACTATACACATTGTAAAATATTTTCGACAACCAAATAAATAAAACCTTGCAAATAGTTTTACAAACAAATAGTTCCACATTCGAAAATACACAATCAAATAGTTTTAGAACCTAATAAAAATTGTCTTCAATAGGTGGAAAGAAAATGAACCGATGCATTTACTGGTTGCCAATGTGATTCCACATGTGCTCAACCAAGTCATCTTGGAGCTGCATGTGAGTATGCCAATCATGCATTTCACGATTGAGTTGGGAAAATAGTTCAAATGTTGTGAGTTCTTGGTGCTCAGGCTCAGTATTTTCACCCTAAAAATCAAACGCTTGGTTGTAGATGTTGTCATCACGCTCATCCTCCGCGATCATGTTGTGCATGATCACACAAGCAGTCATCACCTACCGAAACTTCTCAGTGCTCCATGTCAGTGCAGGGTTTCGAATGACGCCCCATCGAGATTGAAGCACACTGATATGTCCATTTTGCATCATGTTTTCTTCCTGTTATTGATAATATTTTTATCCATAATAATGCTTTTTGGAGTAATTCCAATGACTTTTCTCTCATAATATGCAAGGTATACACAAAAAGGGAGAATTCTCGCAGCTGGAAATCTGGACCTGGAAAAGCTACGCCAGGCTACCTATTCAGCACAACTCCAAACAAGCTGAAACTTCACAGAGATTTTTTATAGATTATTTGAGGAATATTGGAACAAATAACTACCAGAGAGGGCCCACCAGGTGGGCACAACCCACCTGGGCGCGCCAGGGAACCAGGCGCGCCCTGGTGGGTTGTGCTCACCCAGGCCCACCTCTGGTCCCATCTTCTGGTATATAGGTCATTTTGACCTGGAAAAAATAAGGACAAGACTTTCGGGACAGAGCGCCTCCGTCTCGAGGCGGAACTTGGGAAAGAGCACTTTTTCCCTCTGGTGGAGCGATTCCGCCAGGGGAAGTTCCCTCCTGGAGGGGGAAATCATCGTCGTCATCATCACCACCCACTCTCCCATCTTGGGGAGGGCAATCTCCACCAACATCTGATGTCTACTACGCAACTTTATTCTTGTAGACACGTGTTGGGCCTCCAAGGGCAGAGTTTTCTAGGACAGTAGCAATTGTCCCTCAAGTGGATGACCACATGTTTATCAATCCGTGAGAGGTGTAGGATGAAGATGGTCTCTCTCAAACAACCCTGCAACCAAATACAAAAAATCTCTTGTGTCCCCAACAAACCCAATACAATGGCAAATTATATAGGTGCACTAGTTTGGCGAAGAGATGGTGATAAAAGTGTAATATGGATGGTAGAAATATGTTTTTATAATCTGAATAAATAAAAACAGCAAGGTAGCAAATAGTAAATGAGCACAAAAACGGTATTGCAATGCTTGAAAATGAGGCATAGGGTCCGTACTTTCGCTAGTGCTACCTCTCAACAATGCTAATATAATTGGATCATATAACCACCCCTCAAAGTGAGATGAAGAATCACTCCGAAGTTCCTATCTAGCGGAGAACATAAGAATAAATTGTTTGTAGGGTACGAAACCACCTCAAAGCTATTCTTTCCGTTCAATCTATTCAAGAGTTCGTACTAAAATAACTCAAAGCTATTCTTTCCGTTCGATCTATGCTAGAGTTCGTACTAAAATAACACCAAAGCAAATTCATATTCATAATACTCAATCCAACACAAAGAACTTCAAAGAGTGCCCCAAGATTTCTACCGGAGAAACAAAGACAAGAACGTGCATCAACCCCTATGCATAGCTTACCCCAATGTCACCTCGGGAATCCGCGAGTTGGGTGCCAAAACATATATCAAGTGAATCAATACAATACCCCATTGTCACCATGAGTATTCAATTTCATGACATATATCAAGTGTTCTCAAATCTATAAAAGTTTCAACCCAATAACAATGAAATCTCAAAGGGAAAAACTCAATTCATCACAACAAGATAGAGAGGGGAAAACACCATATGATCCTACTATATTAACAAAGCCCGTACATCAAGATCGTGAGATCTCAAGAACACGAGAGAGAGAGAGAGAGAGAGATTAAACACATAGCTACTGGTATAAACCCTCAGCCCGGTGGACTACTCCCTCCTCATCGTGGTGGCCGCTAGGATGATGAAGATGGCCACCGGAGATAATTCCCCCCTCCGGCAGGGTGCCGGAAAGGGTCTAGATTGGTTTTTGGTGGCTACAGAGCCTTGCAGCGGCGAAACTTCTGATTTAGGTTAACCCCGAGCGTTTCTGGAATTTTTGGGAATTTATAGGGTAAAGAGGGGGTGCAGGAGGCCACCGAGGTGGGCACGCCTGGGCCCCCAGGCGCGCCCTGGTGGGTTGTGTCCCCCTCGGGGCACCCCCAGCTGCTGCTCTGGCCCATCCTGAGTGTTCTCGTCCATAAAAATCTCCAAAAAGTTTCGCGGTGTTTGGACTCCGTTTGATATTGATTTCCTGCGATGTGAAAAACAAGCAAAAAACAGCAACTGGCACTAGGCACTGGGTCAATAGGTTAGTCCCAAAAAATGATATAAAGTTGCTATAAAATGATTGTAAAACATCCAAGAATGATAATATAACGGCATGAATACTTCATAAATTATAGATACGTTGGAGATGTATCAACATCCCCAAGCTTAATTCCTACTCGTCCTCGAGTAGGTAAATGATAAAAGAAATAATTTATGAAGTGTGAATGCTAGCAAAGTGCATAAGTTCGATCAATGATAATTTCAATCACTTCTCCTAGCATCGTAATAGCAACTCTTTCTCATAAAACTTATCATGACAAAGTAGCAATTGAAAATGGAAATTTTGGTGTGGAATGCTACCTATCATATTCATCATAAACTCTTTTCTATTGTAGCATGGACATTTGAACTTTTATATGGTGCAAAGCAATAGTCTAGTTTTGACATGAGGACTTTAATACTCAAGTATACCAACAAGCAACCATGTCTTTCAAAATATCAATGCCAAAATAAGTTATCCCTAGCCCGTCATGCTCAATCATTGATCCATTCATGAAACACACTCGCATATTAGCTACACCAAATGCTCAAGTACGATCATAGTGCCTCCTAGTTGGTGCTTTATAAGAGAAGATGCAGACTCAAATTAAAAATAAAAATTGCATAAGGTAAAAGAAAGGCCCTTCGCAGAGGGATGTAGGGATTTGCAGAGGTGCCAGAGCTCAAAGCGAAAATTGAGAGATATAAAACATTTTGAGAGGCATACTTTTCCCACCAACGAAAACGACTTAGAGCTCCCAACACTTCCCATGCTAAATATATCATAGACGGTTCCCAGACAGAAAATAAAGTTTATTCCTTTTTCCACCATACTTTCACTTTCCATGGCTAACCATATCCACGGGTGCCCGCCATACCAACACTTTCCAAGGAATTTATTATTTGACAACATAAAGTAAATTCATTTTTCATTTCAGGACTGGGCATCCCTAATACCTTTGCCTTACTCTCGTGCAATGACAAGTGAATAAACAGTCATCGTGAGAATAACACATCTAGCATGGAAATATTGGCCACCCCTCACCTCCTCGCGAGCGGTATGAGCACACAAAAGAGAAATTTATTTTGAAAAATAGAGATGGCACATACAAATTTTCTTAGAACGGCAAAAGAATACCGCATATAGGTAGGTATGATGGACTCATGTGGCAAAACTGGTTTAAAGGATTTTGGATGCACAAGTAGTGATCATACTTAGTGCAAAATGAAGGCTAGCAAAAGATTGAGAAGAGACCAACCAAGAAATGAATAATCTCATAAGCGAGCATTGAGCATAATTAACAACGAATAATGCACCACAAGTAGGATGTAATTTCATTGCACAACTATTGACTTTCGTGCTTGAATAAGGAATCACAAACCTTAACACCAATATTCTTACTAAAGCATAATTACTCATCAACATGACTCAAATATCACATCATCATATCTCAAAACTATTACGAGGAATCAAGTCTATTTTGTCCAATGATCTTCATGAAAGTTATTTATATCCTTCTTGGATATCTATCACTTTGGAACTAATTTTCATGTGTTGCTTTTGATAAGCTCAAATATAAGTGAAGATCATGAGCATAATATTTCTTTCTCTCAAATTAATTTAAGTGAAGCAAGAGAGAATTTCTTCAAAAATACTAAAGCACACCGTGCTCAAAAAGATATAAGTGAAGCAATAGAGCAATTCCATAGAAAAGAGCTTCGTTGATGGGATGTGCGTGCCGCTTACCTAGCCTCCCTGGAAACTATTTGAGGACTCTATTTTATTTAAAAACTTTCAGATATGAGTATTTTATTAAAACATCAATCAAAAATTGTCGGGGTTCAAGAACGACACCTATGGGATCACAGGGAATCCCTACTACGGTTGGCGGGGCGCGGGGCTATGCAAAGAGCGGGTTTAGAAGATCAACACGGGGGAATTTTATCCAGGTTCGGGTCGCAAACGATGCGTAATACCCTAGTCCTGCTTTGGTGTATATTTGGTGTTCTTGAGCTCTTGAACTAGTTGCGGTGCATGCCTAGCCCAAAAAGTCTGAATCCTTCCTCAGTACGCCTCGGGCCTCCTTTTATATGTCAAAGGGGCTGCCACAGTGGCACACAGGAGGTGGAGAGTGTCTATAGTGTACAAGTTTATCTCCTGACATCATAGGACAAATGCATTTAATGTGCCGCCTATGTGTCCTCTTGCTTTATCGGGGACGGCAGAGAAGCTCGTCCCATCCGTCGCTGCCTCGCCTTGCTTCGACACGCGTCCAGGGTGACGAGGCATGCAGCGCCACGCTGGCTGGCTGCTGAGCTGGTGTGGTGGCAGGGTCTTCACGAAGATCTGCATGCCACGACACAGGTGCTTGCCTGGTTGGCCTAGAAGTTGCATGCTGCCACGTAGGTGTGCGCCTAGTTGGCAGGCTAGCTACTGCGTTGGAACGGCCATGGGGGCAGCGAAACCTTGGCAGGTGTGGGCCGGACCGCAGCCTTGCGGATGTCCCCGGCAAGGGTCTTGCCAGAGTCTTGTGGGCATCCCCTGCAAGGATCTTGCCGGGGGGCTTTCGTCTTCTGGTTCCCATCTAGTCTTGCAGGCCTATGGTTTTCACAAAGATCTGCAAGCCACCACGCATGCGCCTCCCGAGCCATGGTTCCAACGTTGTCGATGGTGTCAGAACCCTCGGGCTCAAGGGTGGCGGTCTTGCTGGTGTTGGATAAGTTGCCCCGGAAAGGCCCTTGCCGGGGCCACGCGGGCCGCCTCGGCAAGGCTCTTGCTGGGGAAAGCCCACCTTGTCCCTTTGCTCTTCGCGCCTCTGGCTTGAGCGCTGCTCTAGTAGTCTTGTTCATTGCTTCCTCTGCCCTGCCAAGCGTGGCCGAAGGCGGGGCTACAACTGCCCGTGCACAAGTAAAGGGGTACAGAAGGCCCCTACTTTTGTACACCGACAGGAGCCCCCGGGCCTGGGCCACATATAAGCGCGGAACGTTGTTGGGCCAGGCCGAGAACGGTGTGCGGGCGTGCTTCGCAGAGTTTTGACTGTGGTGATCCCTTTGTTAGTTGCATTTCCCCATGACCCGTATTGAGTGCGTGACGTGGGGGTCGTGCATGGGGCGGTCGCAGCGTGCCTGCGTCACCCCGCCGTAAAATAGTAAAGAGGCAGTCTGCGTTCCCCCATAAAAACAGAGGAAGCTGCAGGGGCGCGGCTCATTTATTATGTGGACTCGGGTCGTGGCCATCATGGCGCCCGCGCCCCACGATCACGGGGCGCGAAATGGCCGTTCCACTTGCCATCTGAATCATGGCTCGCCCGCCACGTGTCCCCCAGGCCTCGGAGAGGGCAGGTGGTGGGACACGGAGGGTACGGGCTTTAATGCCGAGGCGGGGGGACGGGCGCCACTGATTGGAGCAGCGGGTCGGTCCTGATTCCTCAAGCCCCTGGCGGCTGGATTGGTTGATTGGGGCAGCCGCCCTCAGGCTCGCTTGGCCCCGCCCCCCTATTAAAAGGGGAGAGGGACAACGTCTTTCTGCATTCGTCTTTTTCCAGTTTGATCCCTTCCCTTCCTTTGCCATGGCGAGAGGGCACGGTCGTGGCCATCCTTCCGCGGAGGCGACTAGGTCTTCCTCCCGCCATAGAGCCGTGGCGGTTAAGGAAGAGCCAGATGCCCAAGGTGAAGGCCACGCTTGAGGCGGAGGCGCCGGACGGGGCCGCGGTTGGTGAGGCGGTCGAGGCAGAGGTGGGCGCGGAAGGGGGACACCCGCGTCGTCACCATCTCCGCCACCAACTCCTCCACCATCTCCTCCTGCTTCGTCGAGCTGCCATGTCGGGGACATGGCACTGGAGTTTATCCTGCAGTTGCGCGAGCCTCCGCATAGCCGCCTTCGCCTTCCCGAGGCGTTCGCGAGGGTGCTGGAGATCGACCAGCCACCGAGGCTGAGGCTTCACATGAAGGGGTGTTGCAACGGCGACATGTGGGTGAACACAAGATTCCCCGCCCCTCATGTGATGCTTCTTCGTCGAGGCTGGAAAACCTTCGCACACGCCCATTGCTTGATGAAGGGGCACGTCCTCTACTTCAAGTTAGTGGAGAGCGACCTGCTCTCCGTCAAGGTCTTCGGGCTCTCGGGACACAGGTTAGGGTGCTGTGCCGAGAGCTCGAGCGACGACGAGAGCTCCTCCTCGAGCGACAGCGACGAGGAGAGGACTAGTGGGGAGGACGATGAGGACGGTTTCGACTAGATGTCGGAAGCCCCATCCCTAGGCGACGCCGGCAGCAGCACCATCTGCACCTGGCCTTCTCCCTGCCGGGGAGGGGTAGTTCTTGGCGGCGGCTCCTTGAGCCAGCTCCTTGAACTTTTCGGGGCCGTTGCTTCTGGCGGCTGGCGCTGGAGGGCCGAAAAAGACGAAGAAGGCGGGTGGCGGGCCATCCAGTCGGAGTACGATGGCATCGACGCCTTCGTCACGTATTGGCGGCACGCTGCCTCATCTTCCTGCTTCTTCCCCAGCACCATCATCACCAGCCTTCTTCTGGGCGGCCGCCGGGACGTTCTCTTGGTGTCTTCTGCTACTCGTACCTCGCCTAGGCACTCATTTTGCCCTCCTGCTATCCCGATCCGCTTCCCGAGGACAGGGACAAGAAAGGGATTACGGGCATCTTATTTTTTTAGATCTTAAGCCTGCGGGCACTTGTCGAATCTAGACTTTGTAATTCCCTGCTTATGTTTATGTTCCGTATGAATTGTACTCGCTTAATCAACGTATTAATGAAAAAGGGTGTTTGCCGGGTTCTTTTGTGCGTGAGCGAGGCTCACACTAAGGAGCCAGTCCTTGTTATTTTAGGCAAACAACGTCGCCCGGCAACAAACCTTATCGTCCTCCCGCCTTATACCACGATTATGCCCACGCCCTTGGCAGGTGTAGGGGCAAAGCAGGATTGGGCCCTTCGTTTGATTCCTTTCCATTGCAACTACAACCAAATTCCTGCCTGAAAAGGTTTTCGAGTATAGGAAGGGGGGAGCACGGCGGCATAGGTATAACTGAAGTTTCTTACGTTCTAGTTTCATACGGAAGTGCATAGCGGGGGAGAAGAGACTTATCTAAATCCCCAGCCCCTGGCAACCTCGTCTTGCCGGGGTCAGGGGGTGTCGGTCCATCTTCTTTCCTCCAAGCGGATTTGCAGAAAAGCCTGTGCAGCCTGCGAACCAAAAAGGATTGGAAGAGACAGAAAGACACGCACTCGACCTCTATGCTAGGGGTTAGTCGCCACCATGCACTATCGACCCTACCAGAGAGGGAGACTCAACCTAGCATGCATGCTAATTCTAGGGCGCCAGCGCTTCATTTATTCATCTGTTGCTCAGGGTCTGCTCCTGGCTTTGTACAAAGGGTTACATGCCTTGCCGGCAAGGCTTGTACAAAAAGGTGGTTTGCCGGGAGGCCCGGCAACTGCACCTAACGGGTAAAACTTGCGAAGATGTTCGATGTTCCAGGAGGTGCTCACTGGAATACCATCTTTGGTCTCCAGGCGGACTGCGTTGGGCCTGGTGACTCATATTACCCGATAAGGGCCTTCCCACTTTGGCGTCAACTTGTTGGAATTCTTGGCGGATTGGATTCGCTGAAGAACAAGGTCGCCTTCCTCAAGGCTTCGGGCATGAACCTTGCAGCTATGGTAGCGGTGCAAGGCTTGCTGGTAGCGAGCGGCTCGCACAGCAGCCCGAAGATGATCTTCCTCAAGGAGCGTTGCATCATCTTGGTGCAACTGCTCTTGCTCAAGCTCATCATAAGCGAGCACTCAAGGTGACCCGTATATGAGTTCCGTGGGGAGAACTGCTTCTGCCCCCTATACTAGGGCAAAGGGTGTCTGGCCAGTGGTTCGATTTGGCGTCGTCCTGATCGACCAAAGAACCTCTGGCAACTCATCAATCCAGCGCCTTCTGCACTTGTGTAGCCTGTCAAAAGTCCTGGTCTTGAGGCCTCGCAACACTTCTGCGTTCGCCCTCTTAGCTTGGCCGTTACTTCTGGGATGAGCAACGGAAGCAAAACAAACCTTGCCACCGAGGTCTTGGATATATTGCATGAAGGTGCGGCTCGTGAACTGTGTGCCGTTGTCGGTGATGACTCTATTTGGCACAACAAAATGGCATACTAGTCCCTTGAAGAACTTGACGGCTGACTGTGCTGTCACCTTTCTCACTGGCTCCACTTCCGGCCACTTTGTGAACTTGTCGATTGCGACGTACAAGTACTCAAAGCCCCCGACAGCGCGGGGAAAGGGGCCCAGTATGTCGAGCCCCCAGACTGAAAATGGCCAGGAAAGAGGGATTGTCTGAAGGGCTAGAGCTGGTTGATGAAGCTTCTTTGAATGGAACTGGCACGCTTCACACTTGGTTACTAGTGCAGTTGCATCCTGGAGAGAAGTGGGCTAGAAGAAACCTTGCCGGAACACTTTGCCGGCGAGGGCTCTTGACCCTATGTGGGAGGCACAAATGCCTCCAAGTATCTCTGCCAACAGCTCCAGTCCGTCCTCCCGAGGAATGCACTTCAGTTTCACGTTGTTCGATCTCCTTCTGTATAGGGCATCATCCAAAAATTGGTACATGCTGGACCGACGGGCTACTTTCTTTGCTTCTTCCTATTCCTCGGGGAGTTCCCCTATTTGGAGGAAATGGACGGTGTGCTGCGCCCATGCTGGAGCCTGGGGCTCGACGACAAGGACTAAAGTCTCATCTTCGACCGTAGGGGCAGCTGCCTCTACGGCCAGGGCTTGGGGCCCTGCCGGAGGTCGCTTCTCCTCAGCAAGCTTGGGGCTCCCGGCAACGTCTTTGCCGGCGGCTCCTGGGAGCTCAGCGGGAAAGTACTTACCAGGGCCTGCTTTCCTTTGTTTATTCTGTCCTGCCGATGGCTCAACGGATGACTGGGTTAATTGAAGCACAAAGGTACCTGGTTCCACAGGCAGCTTGAGGGCAACGCACTTTGACAAGTCGTCGGCAATGCTATTCTCTGCTCGGGGAACATGCTCTGCTTGCAGACCGTCAAAATGCTCCTCCAATTTCCTCACCTCATCCACATAGGCCTCCATTAACGGGCTCTGGTAATCCTTGTTAACTTGCTTGACGTCGAGCTGCGAATCACCTCTGATGATGAGCTTCCTGATTCCGAGGTCTGCCGCGATCCTGAGACCGGCAATCAATCCCTCGTACTCTGCTGTGTTGTTCATTGATTTTTCCGGGGGAAGTGCATCTGGACCACGTACTTGAGGCGCTCTCTGGTGGGTGCGACGAGTAGCACGCCGGCACCAACACCTTGCAGCGAGAAAGCTCCATCAGAGTACATGGTCCAATCACGGCTCGTCTCCTTGCCAGGAAGGATGGTCTCTTGAATCTCCTCATCGGGCATTGAGGTCCATTCTGCTATGAACTCTGCCAAGGATCGGCTCTTGATGGTTGAAGTACTTTCAAATTTGAGGCCAAAGCTCGACACTTCCAATGCCCATTCCACGATCCTCCCTGTCTCATCTGGTTTGTGCAAGATCCGTTGCAAAGGGAGGCGGGTGACGACGGTGATCTCGTGCGCTTGAAAGTAGTGGCACAACTTTCTTGAGGCCATAAGGAGGCCAAAAAGCAACTTCTGCATACCAGAATATCTTGATCTAGCCCCCTGCAAGAGGGAACTGACAAAATAAACCGGGTGCTACACCACCTTCTTCTTCTGCTCAATTTCGCCCATCTGCGCAGACTCTGTCTTGCCGGGACCGGGCCTTGCCGGGGGTTCCACCTTGCCGGCGTCAGGACCCGGCGAGAAGAGCTATGGCCCATCATTCGATGGCTCCGCTGCCACCGCTGCTTCTTCCTCAAGTTCCGTCTGTGCTACTAGCGCAACACTGACCACTTGATTCGTCGCCACTAGATACAGCAGCAAAGCCTCCTGTGGCTTGGGCGCGACTAGTATTGGCGTGGAGGAGAGGTACCTCTTCAAATCTTGCAGTGCTGCCTCTGCCTCCGGGGTCCATTTCATTGGACCCGCCTTCTTCAAAACCTTGAAGAAGGGGAGGGCGTGCTCAGCAGATTTGGAGATGAACCTACTTAGAGCAGCAACACAGCCAGCAAGCCTACAGATGTCTTTGATTCGCTTCGGCGCCTCAATCTGCTCAATTGCTTTGATCTTGTCGGGATTTGCTTCAATCCCGCGCTATGACACAAAGAACCCAAGAAGTTTGCCGGATGGGATGCCGAACACGCACTTCTCTGGGTTGAGCTTGAGGTTGATCTTGCGTAGGTTTGCGAATGTTTCCTCTAGATCCTGCACGAGCATGCCCTTGTCCTTGGTTTTGACTACTATATTATCCATGTAGGCTTCCATATTCCTATGCAGCTGGGTTTCAAAACCAATTTGGCCTGCTCGGGCAAATGTCGAGCCGGCGCACTTCAACCCGAAAGGCATTCGTACAAAACAGTACGTACCATACGGGGTGATGAACGCAGTCTTCTCTTCGTCTCCCTTTATCATGAAGATTTGATGGTATCCTGAATAGGTGTTGAGGAATGACAACAGGTCACACCCGATAGTGGAGTCCACAATCTGGTCAATGTGTGGGAAAGGGAAAGGATCCTTTGGACAGGCCTTATTGATATCTGTGTAATAAATACATAGCCTCCACTTCCCATTTGCCTTACGCACTACCATTGGATTGGCCAACCACGTGGGTTGGAGCACTCCTCTAACCGAGCCTGCCGCCTCTAACTTCCTGATTTTCTGCTTGATGGGCCGCGCATGAGGACAGATAGCAAGATGGTGCTCAATCACCTCCCTGGGAACGCTGGGGATGTCGGATGCTTGCCATGCAAACACGCCGACATTCGCCCACAAGAAGGCGACGAGCGCGCTTTCCTATTTGCTGTCAAGGGTGGAGCTTATGGTAAAAGTCCCGCCAGTGCCGTCCTCCTTGACAGGCACCTTCTTGGTCTCTGGTGGTGCTGCCTTGGATTTCTTGCTCTTGCCGGTGGAGCTCTCTGGCACGTCCTCGACGGGAGCGCAGCACTCCGAAGAGGCGCGCTTGACGGAGTGGGTGCATGAGGTCTTGCCGAAAGAGGTCTCACCAGAAGGGGCCTTGCCGGCAGAGGCAGAGGTCTTCCCGATCTTCTTCCCTCCCAAGGATTCAGCGGCAGGAGCAAGTGCCTTGGCGGCTGTTGCTGCAACTGCCTCCCGGTAGAGCTGGTCGGCGCAGATGAGCGCGTCCTTCTTGTCGGAGAGGACAGTGATGATGCTCAGTGGCCTGGGCATCTTCAACCTATTGTAGGAGTAATGTGATGCCGCCATGAACTTGGCCAGCGCTGGGCAGCCAAGGATCCCATTGTAGGGCAGAGGGATCTTGGCGACATAAAAAACGATCTTCTTCGTCTTGTAGTTCAGCTCGCCCCTGAATGTAACGGGCAACGTGATTTTACCTTTCGGCTGACTCCTCCCGGGGTTGACTCCTTGAAACGTGCCCGTCTCCTCGAGATCTCCATCGGGGATTTGCAGCCTCTCGATCACAGCAGGCGAGATCAAATTCAGACCGGCCCCACCATCAACTAGCACTTTTGTCACCTTGAGGTTGCATATTGTTGGTGAGATCAACAACGGCAAACACCCGACCGCAGTCGGGCGATCAGGGTGATCCTCGGTGTCAAAAATGATAGGTGTGCTGGACCACTTCAGTGGCTTCTGGGCATTGAACGACGGCTCCGCCGCAGTGACCTCACGCACCCACTTCTTCAGCCGGCGGTGAGAGGTATGCAACGAGGCGCCACGGTCGACGCACATGGCCTCTGTAGCTTTCTGGGTCTCGTGCTCGCCGGAGTCATCGTCCTCACCATGATCATCATCTTCCTCCTTCTTGTCACGGCCCAGAGCGGGCCTCTCTTGTTGATTATCCTTGCCGCGGCGACCTCCTTGGCTGCCATGCTTCATGCCAGACCCTCAACACCATCCTAGCCCTTCTCCTTGTCCCTCCTTCATATCGGCTTTCTGTTTCTCTGCAAGCAGCTCAACTTGTCGGCAGTTCTGGAGATCGTGGCCCTTGGTGCGATGGATCTTGCAATACTGCATGTCGGAGCCTCCCGCCTTGTCGGCAGCCACCAAGGCCCGACAGGCGGCGCACCCGGCAACTTCCTTGCTGGGTTCGTTAGCCTTGGCCTTCTTGGTGGCGCCGGGGTCGCCGGATCCCTCGACGGCAAGGACGGTCTTGTCCTTACGCTTCCTATTGCGGCGTTGGCCGTTCTTTGCTGGGGCAGCGGCGTCTTTGTCTCTGGAGTCGGTTTCCGCGCCGGCATCTTCGCCGGGGTACTTCCTTCCTTCTTTAGCCCGAGCACATCTGTCAGCCAGAACATAAAGCTCGGCTATATCCTTGACCTTGTTCATTGCCAGCTCTTCACGCGTCTTGCGGTTGTGCATATTCTGATGGAATGCACTGATGACAGCAGCAGGGTGAACATCTGGGATGTTGTACTGCACACGGCTAAACCTTTGTATGTACTTGCGCAGGGACTCGCCGTCCTTTTGGGGGATGACATGCAAATTGCTTGCCTGGCCAGGGGCTTGGTGGCCTCCGGTAAAGGTGCCAACAAACCAGTGGCACTGATCCGACCAAGAAGAGATGGAATCCACTGGCAGGTGCATCAACCATGACATAATGTTGGGCTTAAGTGCCAACGGAAAGTAGTTGGCGAGCACCTTGTCGTCGTGAGCCCTAGCGGCTTGCATTGCGATGGTGTAGATGCTGAGGAACTCCGACGGGTGAGTCTTGCCGTTGTACTTTTCCCCAACATCAGGCTTGAACATGCGATGGGAGGGCTACTAGAACTGCCGCAACTCACGGGTAGAGGCCGGACAACCAACCTCGTAAGGTAGGTCGCTGGAACCCCCAGGCATTGGGTGGTCCATAGTAGGCCCCGCGCGCCTATCTGACTGATGGCGCGCTTCCCGCCGCTGCTCGATGGTGGTCCGAGCGTCCTCCTGAGCTCGCTCTCGAAGAACTTGACGTTGGTCGCAGTGGGCCGGTGGGTCGGACAACGCTGTGGAAGCATTGTCACAAGCGTCGGCCCGATGAGTCGGCGGCTGATGTTGCTGGAGTGGGGGAGGGGAGTGCACCATGGTCGCAGCACCCCCGTCCTCCCTCCTTCGGCGAGCACCGGTTCCACCGAGCGCCGGCACGAGGGTCCCGCTAGCTGCGGTTCATCTTTGTTGGCGAAGCTTATGAGGCTTTGGATGATGGCCCTCCACTTGTCGAGCGTCTCCGTAGCGGGAGGGAAGTTGAGGAGCAGTTGCGCGCGCGCCAACGCTTCTGCTGGCGTGGGTGGCGGCGAAAGCTGTGTGGATCGTGACGCGCTTTGACTTCTAACCATGTTAGAAGGAGCTCTATCACGGTCTCGCGGTCGCACGCCGTCTCCGCCATCGTCTAGGTGCGCACGCCGGCCCGATGCATCCTGAGAGTGACGCAAAGGGCTCTTCCCGCAGCGGCGCACGGGGGCACCACCGTCGCGGCGTTGCTCATCGCGCGCGGCCTGGGAAGGCCGCGGTGCAGGTGCCGACTGGCGCGTCATAGAGGTTGCCGCGCCGCCTGTGGGCAGCACGGCCCCGTCCCCGGAACCAGCGGCGTGTGGCTCGTCGTCCTGGACCCGAACGACGCCGCTCGCCTGGCTCTGATTGCCAGTGTCGTGGACGCTCGCGGGCCGCGCCTACGGCACCATCCGTGGCCACCCGTGCCTGCCCGCGCTAGTGCGGTCGGGCCTGCTCCGGGCGACCCGATTGCTGTGATCCCCTTCTTCTTGGGGGCCACGCGATGATGAAGTCGATGCCTAACTTCTAAAAAGATTTTTCACAGCTTGCGCCCCTACCTGGCACGCCAAAGATGTCGGGGTTCAAGAACGACACCTATGGGATCACAGGGAATCCCTACTATGGTTGGCGGGGCGCGGGGTTGTGCAAAGAGCGGGTTTAGAAGATCAACGCGGGTGAATTTTATCCAGGTTCAGGCCGCAAACGATGCATAATACCCTAGTCCTGCTTTGGTGTATATTTGGTGTTCTTGAGCTCTTGAACTAGCTACAGTGCATGCGTAGCCCAAAAAGTCCAAATCCTTCCTCAGTACGCCTCGGGCCTCCTTTTATATGATAAAGGGGCTGCCACAGCGGCACACAGGAGGCGGAAAGTGTTTACAGTGTACAAGTTTATCTGCTAACATCATAGGACAAACGCATTTAATGTGCCGCCTATGTGTCCTCTTGCTTTATCGAGGACAGCAGAGAAGCTCATCCCGTCCTTCGCCGCCTCGCCTTGCTTTGACACGCGTCCAGGGTGATGAGGCATACAGCGCCACGCTGGCTGGTTGGCTACTGAGCTGGTGTTGTGGCAGGGTCTTCACGAAGATCTGCATGCCACCACGCAGGTGCTTGCCTGGTTGGCCTAGAAGTTGCATGCTACCACGTAGGTGTGCGCCTGGTTGGCAGGCTAGCTGCTGCGTTGGAACGGCCATGGGGGATGCGAAACCTTGGCAGGTGTGGGACGGACTGCGGCCCTGCAGATGTCCCCGGCAAGGGTCTTGCCGGGGTCTTGTGGGCGTCCCCGGCAAGGGTCTTGCCGGGGGGCTTTCGTCTTCTGGTTCCCATCTGGTCTTGCAGGCCTCTGGTTTTCACAAAGATCTGCATGCCACTACGCATGCGCCTCCCGAGCCTTGGTTCCAACGTTGTCGATGGTGTCGGTACCCTCGGGCTCAAGGGTGGCAGTCTTGCTGGTGTTGGATAAGTTGCCCCGGCAAGGCCCTTGCCGGGGCCACGCGGGCCGCCCTGGCAAGGCTCTTGCCGGGGCAAGCCCACCTTGTCCCTTTGCTCTTTGCGGCTCTGGCTTGAGCGCTGCTCTAGTACTCTTGTTCCTTGCTTCCTCTGCCCCGCCAAGCGTGGCCGCAGGTGGGGCTATAACTTCCCGTGCACAAGTAAAGGGGTACATAAGGCCCCTACTTTTGTACACCGACAAAATTAAAACAAAATGCAATTCCAACAATAGCACACATCATGTGAAGAAGCAAAAACTTAGGCTCAACCAATACTAACCGATAATTGTTGAAGAAAAAAGGTGGGATGCCTACCGGGGCATCCCCAAGCTTAGATGCTTGAGACTTCTTGAAATATTATCTTGGGGTGCCTTGGGCATCTCCAAGCTTGAGCTTTTGTGTATCCTTAATTCCTCTCATATCACGGTTTTCCTAAATCTCAAAAGCTTCATCCACACAAAACTCAACAAGAACTCGTGAGATAAGTTAGTATAAACCAATGCAAAAACCTTATCATTCTCTACTGTAGCAAGTCACTAAAATTATTATTTAAAATTTCATACTAAATGCCTCTGCATATTTAATACTCCTATCAGCCAACATAATAGCAATCTGCCAAAACAGTACAACCTGTAAAGAATGCAAGAGTATTAGTACTTATTCAACTCCAAACATTATGAAATTCTACCACACTGTAGAAAAGTTATCACAGCTTTTTATGAAAAAAAATGCAACATTTTATCACATTCTGACTTTTCTAGGGAATTTTTGCAACATCGATAAACTTTCTGTTTTGAAACCGCAACATGTAGACTTGCAAAATAAGAATGGCAAAGGCTATCATTGCCACTTTTATTGAAATAAAAGATGCAAAAAATTATTATAAATAATAGCAATCAAATGTTAGGAAAAGAAAATGACGCTCCAAGCAAAACACATATCATGTGACGAATGAAAACATAGCTCCAAGTGAGGTTGCCGATAATGTTGGAGACGAAAGAGGGGATGCCTTCCGGGGCATACCCAAGCTTAGTTGCTTGGATCTTCCTCGAATATTACCTTGGGGTGCCTTGGGAATCCCCAATCTTAGGGTCCGGTCACTCCTTATTCTCCTCATATCGATATCTCATCCAAAACTTGAAAACTTTAGTCACACAAAGCTTAACGGAACCTCGTGAGATAGGTTAGTATGACAAAGAGCAAACCATTTCATTGTGGTACTGTCAAAGACACGATTTACAATTGTTTCCACACAATGATTACTGTAGAATATCATTTCCACAATTTATATTGAGCAATATAAGCCATGGAAACTAGAAAACAAGCAAACAACGCATTGAAAACAGAATCTGTCCAAAACAGAACAGTCTGTAATGATCTGGATAACTACCATATTTCTCCTACTCCAAAAATTATGAAAAAATTAGGACCACATGAGAAATTTTTATATTAAACTTCTGCAAAAATAATCAACTCAAAATCACTCTTCTGTGAAAATGAGAATTATTTTCATGAGCGCAAAAGTTTCTGTTTTTCAGCAGGATCAAATCAACTATCACCCAACATGATCCCAAAGGCTTTACTTGGCACTTTATTGAAACAAAAGCAATAAAACATGATTACTAAAGTAGCATAATCATGTGAACACACAAAAACAGTAGGTAAAAGTGTTGGGTTGTCTCCCAACAAGCGCTTTTCTTTAATGCCTTTTGGCTAGGCATGATGATTTAGGTCTCATATAATTGAAACATAAAGAGAGCATCATGAATCATATGACTAGCACATTTAGGTCTAACCCACTTCCTATATATGCATAGGGATTTTGTGATCAAACAACTTATGGGAACAAGAATCAACTAGCATAAGAAGGCAAAACAAGTGCAACTTCAAAACAATCAACACATAGAGAAGAAACTTGATATTATTGAGATATGTAAGAGCATAAGTTCCTTCCTCATAATAATTTTCAGAAACATCATGAATGGATTCAACAATATAACTATCACATATAGCACTCTTTTCATGATGCACAAGCATAGAAGATTAATCACTCTTTATGGCATACATGTCATCATAATCATCATAGATAGAAACTTTATTGTCATAGTCAATTGAAACCTCTTCCAAAATAGTGGATGTATCACTAAATAAAGTCATGACCTCTCCAAATCCACTTTCATCAATACTGTAATAAGATTCAACACCCTCCAAAATAGTGGGATCACTACTACCTAGAGTTGACACTGTTCCAAACCCACTTTTATCAATGTAATCATCATAAATAGGAGGCATGCTATCATCATAATAAATTTTCTTATCGAAAGTAGAAGGAATCAAAGGATCATGTTTATTAAGAAAAGCATCCCCAAGCTTAGGACAAGCATTATTTCCAGCAAATAAATCTTCAAACATATCATAGTCATGAAACATAGCATCCCCAAGCTTGTGATTTTGCATATCATCACAATCATTCTTATCAATAGCATGAATGGCACCAATAGTATAGCAAACATTATTATCATATTCTTCCAAGCAAATGCTAAAAATACTTTCAAGATCATAAGGGATATTGTTGTATTCCCAATCATAATCATTACAACAAGTAGTAGGTATCACAAAATCATACTCAATATCATCATCCTCCGTCAACATATTTGATTCACTTTCATGAGGCACAATGGTGATAGGAGCAACATTATTTGGGAGAGATACCTTTTTACCTTTATTCTTTCTTCTTTTCTTCTTCTTCACCACATCATGTGTGGGTTTAATTAATTTTTTCAAGCTTCTTGTTGAAGAGATTGATTGGATATGAAGCTCATCCTCGTTACCTGATTCATCATAATAAACACTAGGAGGGTATTGGGAAACATTTCCCATTTCATTAGTACTCTCTTCATATTCTAATTGTTTTCTTGACTTCAGATAGTTGGCAACATAAGGATTCTCAATGCAATTTACCGCACAAAACATATAAATTTTCTCTAGATCAAAATCAAGAAATCTCTCGAGATTAAATTTTGGAATAACCTTAGTTATACGTTTCATTTCTTCATACCCCAAAATAAGACTAATCTCTTTATGATGCTCAAGGGTAATCAAGTTATCACAATTTTTGGACATGATTTGATCATGAAAGAATCTGCATTGGAGATTTAAATGACCATGTTCATTGCAAAGTTCACAAGGACAGCGAAAAAATTAAATTTTTCAGCACAATCATCTAGCCTCTCTTGCAAATCTTTTGTTTCTAAATATTCATGCTTCTTAAAAAATCTATCTTCCCTTTTTGGTGTGCAAATGCACTCCCAATTCACTCCGCAAAAAGTGACATGCTTATAAGAAACTTTTTTGTCATGACTTGTGCAATCATCATTAGCATTTTAGATATTCAAAGAATTCATACTAACAACATTGCAATCATGCTCATCATTCAAATATTTTGTGCCAAACGTTTTATTGACTTCTTCTTCTAAAAATTGAGCACAATTTTCTGAACCATCATTTTCAAGAAAGATATTATAAAGATGATCAATAACATGATGCAAGCTCAATTCCATTTGTTAGTTTTCTTTTTATAAACCAAACTAGTGATAAGATAAGAAACTAAAAGATTCAATTGCAAGACCTAAAAATATACCTTGAAGCACTCACCTTCCCGGCAACGGCGCCAGAAAAGAGCTTGATATCTATTACACAACTTTATTCTTGTAGAAACGTGTTGGGCCTCCAAGCGCAGAGTTTTGTAGGACAGTAGCAATTTTCCCTCAAGTGGATGACCTAAGGTTTATCAATCCGTGAGAGGTGTAGGATGAAGATGGTCTCTCTCAAACGACCCTGCAACCAAATACAAGAAATCTCTTGTGTCCCCAACACACCCAATACAATGGCAAATTGTATAGGTGCACTAGTTCGGCGAAGAGACGGTGATAAAAGTGTAATATGGATGGTAGAAATATATTTTTATAATCTGAAGAAATAAAAACAGCAAGGTAGCAAATAGTAAACGGGCACAAAAACGGTATTGCAATGCTTGAGAATGAGGCATAGGGTCCGTACTTCCGCTGGTGCAACCTCTCAACAATGCTAATATAATTGGATCACATAACCACCCCTCAAAGTGCGATGAAGAATCACTCCAAAGATCCTATCTCGTGGAGAACATAAGAATAAATTGTTTGTAGGGTACGAAACCACCTCAAAGCTATTCTTTTCGTTCGATCTATACAAGAGTTCATACTAAAATAACACAAAGCTATTCTTTCCGTTCGATCTATCCTAGAGTTCGTACTAAAATAACACCAAAGCAAATTCATATTCATAATACTCAATCCAACACAAAGAACTTCAAAGTGTGCCCCAAGATTTCTACCAGAGAAACAAAGACAAGAACGTGCATCAACCCCTATGCATACATTACCCCAATGTCACCTCGGGAATCCGCGAGTTGAGTGCCAAAAATATATCAAATGAATCAATACGATACACCATTGTCACCATGAGTATTCAATTGCAAGACATATATCAAGTGTTCTAAAATCTATAAAAGTATTCAATCCGATAACAACTAAATCTCAAAGGGAAAAACTCAATTTACCACAACAAGATAGAGTGGGGAAAACACCATATGATCCGACTATATTAACAAAGACCGCGATACATCAAGATCGTGACATCTCAAGAACACGAGAGAGAGATTTTAAACACATAGCTACTAGTATAAACCCTCAGCCCCGTGGGTAGACTACTCCCTCCTCATCGTGGTGGCCGCTGGGATGATGAAGATGGCCACCAGAGATGATTCCCCCCTCCGACAGGATGCCGGAAAGGGTCTCGATTGGTTTTCGGTGGCTACAGAGCCTTGCGGCGGCGGACGTCGTGATTTAGGTTAACCCCGGGTGTTTCTCGATTTTTTGGGAATTTATAGGGTAAAGAGGGGGTGCGGGAGGCCACCGAGGTGGGCACAACCCACCTGGGC
The DNA here is from genome assembly GCF_018294505.1 of Triticum aestivum. Taxonomy (NCBI): domain Eukaryota; kingdom Viridiplantae; phylum Streptophyta; class Magnoliopsida; order Poales; family Poaceae; genus Triticum; species Triticum aestivum. The sequence goes on along the minus strand of NC_057805.1, from coordinate 125,996,813 downwards.
ACGCCTCGGCCCCCAGGCGCGCCCTGGTGGGTTGTGCTCCCCTCGGGCACCCCCCCAGGTGCTACTCTGGCCCATCCTGAGTGTTCAGGTCCATAAAAAATCTCCAAAAAGTTCCGCGGTGTTTGGACTCCGTTTGATATTGATTTCCTGCGATGTAAAAAACAAGCAAAAAACAGCAACTGGCACTAGGCACTGGGTCAATAGGTTAGTCCCAAAAAATGATATAAAGTTGCTATAAAATGATTGTAAAACATCCAAGAATGATAATATAATGGCATGGATACTTCATAAATTATAGATACGTTGGAGACGTATCAACATCTTCAACATCACCATCTCATCTCAAACCCTAGTTCATCTCTTGTGCTCAATCTTGTTACCGGAACTATAGATTGGTTCTTGTGGGTGACTAGTAGTGTTGATTACATATCGTAGTTGATTACTATATGGTTTATTTGGTGGAAGATTATATGTTCAAATCCAATATGCTATTTAATACCCCTTTGATCTTGAGCATTATTATCATTTGTGAGTAGTTACTTTTGTTCTTGAGGTCATGGGAGAAATCATGTTGCAAGTAACCATGTGAACTTGATATGTGTTCGATATTTTGATAGTAAGTATGTTGTGATTCCCTTAGTGTTGTCATGTGAACGTCGACTACATGACACTTGACCATATTTGGGCCTAAGGGAATGCATTGTGGAGTAGCAATTAGATGATGGGTTGCGAGAGTGACAGAAGCTTAAACCCTAGTTTATGCGCTATTCCGTAAGGGACCGATTGGATCCAAAAGTTTAATGCTATGGTTAGAATTTATTCTTAATACTTTTCTTGTAGTTCTGGATGCTTGCGGGAGGGTTAATCATAAGTAGGAGGTTTGTTCAAGTAAGAATAGCACATAAGCACCAGTTCACCCACATATCAAATTATCAAAGTACCGAACACGAATTAAACCAACATGATGAAAGTGACTAGATGAAAATCCCGTGTACCCTCAATAACACTTTGCTTATCATAAGAGACCGTTTTGGCCCGTCCTTTGCCTCAAAAGGATTGGGCTACTTTGCTGCACTTTTGTTACTACTATCTTTACTTGCTCGTTACAAATTACCTTGCTATCAAACTACTCTGCTATTCACAATTTCAGCACTTGCAGACATTACCTTACTGAAAACTACTTGTCATTTCCTTCTACTCCTCGTTGGGTTTGACACTCTTACTTATCGAAAAGAGCTACAAATTGATCCCCTATACTTGTGGGTCATCAAGGCTATTTTCTGGCGCCATTGCCGGGGAGTGAAGCGCCTTTGGTAAGTGGAATTTGGTAAGGAAACGTATATATAGTGTGCTGAAATTTACTGTCACTTGATACTACGGAAAACAATCCTTTGAGGGGTTTGTTCAGGGTATCTTCACCTCGACCGGAACCACAATTAGCTACCCCTCAACCTACTGCACCTACTGAAAATATTGAATATGAAATTCCTTCGGGTATGATAGAACAACTGCTAGCTAATCCTTATGCAGGATATGGAACTGAACATCCTGATATGCACTTGATATATATGTAGAACAAATTTGTGGTTTGTTCAAGCTTGCAGGTTTACCCGGAGATGAAGTTATGAAGAAGGTTTTCCCTTTATCTTTGAAGGGAAAAGCATTGGCATGGTATAGGCTATGCGATGATATTGGATCTTGGAATTGGAAGCGATTGAAATTGGAGTTCCATCAAAAAAATTATCCTATCACTACAGGAAACAGCTATTTTGCCGTCTGCCACGGCGGACGGCAAAGGCTCGAACGGCGGACGGCAAAGGACTTTGCCGTCAGCCGCGGACGGCAAAAGGCTCCAGCAAAGTAGGCTATGGTAAACAGGTCCTTTGCCGTCTGCTTTTTATGGCGGACGGCAAAGAGTCCTTTGCCTACAGCGGCAGACGGCAAAGAGGAAGGACGGCAAAAATACTGGACGTCCGCCAGCGTTAGTCCGTTAGGCGGCTAACGGCGGCCTTTGCCGTCCGCCAGCGGACGGCAAATTTGAGCGCCTCTTTGCTGTCCGCCAATTGACGTCAGCAATGCGTCAGCGCTCGCTGTTTTTTGCCGTCTGCCACGGCGGACGGCAAAGGCAAAGTCTTTGCCGTCAGCTTAGCTTTGCCGTCCGCCACGGTAGGCAAATTTGCCAAATGGTCCATCTCTCAGGAAGCACAGGTGGGCGCCACGTGCCCCCTTTGCCGTCTGCCACCGATGGCAAAGGTGTCTTTGCCGTCCGCGGCGGACGGCAAAGAGCCTGCAGTGCCTCTTTTTATTCTGTTTTTCTTATATCCAACAATTATCACAGGAAATATATCACAACAAATATATCACAGGAGCCAGCACATATATATCCAACATAATAAATATCCAGCACATATATATCCATACATACATACTAGCTTGCACATAGTTCCATCGATCCATACATATTACAATATGCAAAGTTTCATCACAGCAATCTAGTTTCATCATAGCAAGCGAGCGGAATACAAGAAGTGCATCAAAGGAAAAAACAAGCAATCCATCATAGAAAGCTGGCATCCGTGAAGTGAACGAAACCTGCAAAATGACAAATAAGAAAGTTAGAAAAAGAAGACTAGAAGAAGAATTAGACTAGAAGAAAAAGAATAGAAGAAGAAGAAGAAGACTAGAAGAAGAAGTATATGCCATTTATTAGCTAACTTAGGTGAACTGGATCATTTATGAGCTAAATTAGTTGAAATGGATCGTTTATGAGCTAACTTAGGTGAAATGGATCGTTTATTAGCTAACCTAGGTGAAATGGATCGTTTATGAACTATCTTAGGTGAAATGGATCGTTTATGAGCTAAGTTAGGTGAAATGGAGCGTTTATGAGCTAACCTAGGTGAAATGGATCGTTTATGAGCTAACCTAGGTGAAATGGGTCGTTTATGAGCTAACCTAGGTGAAATAGGTCGTTTATGAGCTAACCTAGGTGAAATGGGTCGTTTATGAGCTAACCTAGGTGAAATGGGTCGTTTATGTGTTAACCTAGGTGAAATGGGTCGTTTATGAGCTAACCTAGGTGAAATAGGTCGTTAATGAGCTAACCTAGGTGAAATGGGTCGTTTATGAGCTAACCTAGGTGAAATGGGTCGTTTATGAGTTAACCTAGGTGAAATGGGTCGTTTATGAGTTAACCTAGGTGAAATGGGTCGTTTATGAGCTAATTATGCAATTTTTGACATAAGTTAGCTAAGTACATATCGTTTTAGAGCTAACTTAGGTAAAATGGATGGTTTATGAGGTCAGTAAGCTTATTAAGTCATTTTGGAGGAAAAGAAGCTAACTCTAGGTCATTATGGTAAGCATATTGGAGGAAATGAAGCTAAGTCTGGTCTTTATGCATTTGTTAAGCAAAACACTAGAGAAACTTACCGTGATCAGGGAGGTGTAGGAGCGGGGTGGCTAGTGCCGCTACCTGGAGAAGGATCGTGCGATGCGTTTCTGGAGTTAAGCTGCACCAAAGATCATTTCCAATGTCTCGTTAGCATTATGACACTCAAATGTTAAGACTAGCAAGTAATGTCCATTCAAATTAAACTCACCGTGCTCCCAGGAGCAATCACTGGCATCGGCGGAGCGGGCTGACCGGACTTCTCGCACACAGACTGCACATTTGGTTTTTAGAACAGAGTCATACTAGTTAGTAATGAGAGTCAAATGTTAAGACTAGCAAGTAATCTGCAGAAGAAACTTACCACAAGGAGCTCGTACATGGCCCTTGCCTGCATGTCATTCCGTGCCCTCTCCTCCTCCATCATCTTTCTCGTCCTCTCCTCCATCTCCCGCTGCCTCTCCGCCGCCTCCGCCAGAAGTTTCTCCGTTCTATCTCTCTCAGTCTGTATAGCAGCCTGCAACACCACTCACATGACCATTTGTAATCATTGATGGAAGCGCACACAATGTAATGGAGAAAGATAACTGAGTACGTATCACTAACCTTGATGGCGAGTTGCACTGGCCGTTCACGAGGCCTTATCTCAGGAGCGAAGCTCGACTGGCGCGCCTTGATCTCCGGGAGAGTGCTAGGACAACGGATAAGTCCATCTCCAATGGCTATGGAGCCATGGGACCTCCCGCCACCAGATATCATCACCAGCTCTGGATCAATGGGACCCTCGCTCGGGTTAAAGTCCTCCCCTTTCCTCGCCTTCCCCTCATCTCTATATCTCACGAGCTTGTTGTGGGAGGAGATGTTGGTGAAGTTGTTTGCATCATCGAGGTCAGACTGAGAGAAAGCCTTGACTTTCTTGAAAGAGCCAGTGTGGGCCATGGCATACAGGTCGTACACCTCTGGCACCTTATCCGCCTTATTGTAGCGTGCCTGAAAGAGAGAAACAATGAAAATTAGTAATTAAAGGGCTCAAGCTAGCATGATGAATGAATTGCATGAATCATGAAGCAAACCACATACCCAGTTGCGCCTGAACTGATATAAGTTGGAGCTGCCTTGATGGTGTGGCACACCTTCCATTTGGGCACGTTTGTCCTTGGCCTCGTTGTGGAGGGCTAGCCATTCTTTTGAGCACCACTCATCGACCAACACCTCCCAACAATCCATCCGATCCGCACACCATCTCGGAGGCGCCTAAGTTAGCAAATAGAAACTTGAGCGCTACGGCTAAGAATTACTAAATGAAGGAACTTAAGTAGAAGGCCTTAAGAATTACCTTCATGTACTGCTCCTTACTCAGGAACTTACCGCGGCACGCCGGCTTGGTCTTCTTGATACCACGCAAGGCGTAGTAGTCTCGAACAGCCTGCACCCGAGCCTCGTGCCGTAAGTTCTGGAGTAGGCGCTTGCAGACGTTCTGGATAACATTTGCCGCGTCCTCCTCGTATCCCTCCTCACACCTGTAGAATGTCTGCAATCAAATGAGACAATATTGATTAGTACAATTAATAACTAGCTAGTTTAAGATTTTGAAATGTGTAAAGGAGAAATTACCCAGAACGTCCTGATCACCATGTCTGCCCTCGTGTCGCACACGACACCGTCGATAATGACATCCGGCGGGACCGGGGCAGCCACGTAGTGCTCCCAGCTCAACCCAAGCTCTGGAAGCCGACCCTCACCAGGCAACGTGACAAACCCCGGGAAGTTTTGCCGGCAAAGAACTCCAAGGACGGAGTTGGGCCGGCGGACACTATGATGGTGGTCCCAACCCCTGCAGCATGACAAGGCCAACACATTTGTTATTTGAAGAAATGTGAATGCAGAAGGTACAAAAATATTAAATGCACTTACGTACCTCTCCCCATCAGGGAAGATCAACCACCTCTGCTCGAGGGTCGCCGGCACGGACGGGAGCCGTGTAGCACCACGCTGGTAGACGGTGCCACCCTCCTCCTCAAGATCAGTCGGCTCCCCGCCATCATCAGCATGGCCACTCGGCTCCTCAGGCTGATCCGGCCAGGTACCCCATCCGGACGTGTGCTCCTCCGGGGTCTCGTGGGCCGAACTCTCATGGGCCGAAGGCCAGTCGACCCGAGGCTCGTGGGCCCAAGACCCGTGGACCGGAGGCTCGTGGACCGGACTCCGTGTAGCCTCCTCCTCGGACGAGTCCACCCTAGCAGTCACGTGCTCGGGTGAAACAGCTGGGGGTGGCGGCGAGGAAGGCGCCGTAGCAGTCACCCTACCTCCTCTCCCGCGACCACGTGCCCCACCTCCTCTCTTCCTACCTCGTCCCCTGCTGGGCACCGCGGTCGATGAAGAAGGGCCCGGCGGTGTGGACATACTGTCCAGCAACGCTCGGCGGAGAGGCGCGTCTGGAATCGAAACCTCAGACCACGCGCCGACGAAGAAGGGGCCTTGGCACGCTCCCGACCAGCGCCCACCATCTTTCAACACCTGCCATGACAAACAGTAAACGAAATTAGTACAACATAAAAAAAAGACCGACATGAATAATAATATGTGTATCACTTAAGTGTATCATCATTAAGTACAACATTAAAAAATTTAATACCTGACACTACTAATAATCTCGATCAGTATCATCAATAAATGCATAATCATCATCATCACTATAATCAATGACGGGCTCATAGGGTTCAGTGGCATCAACATGTGCAAGGCCACCTAGACGTAATCGGTCAAGCAATGACAGGTCATCCGCAGCAGTAACCTCTTCTTGTTCCGGCTCTTCTTGTTCCTCCTCTGGGGTGATGTCGGATTCACTGTCGCTGTCTACTTCAATGTTTTGGGGTGAAGTATAGCGGTTCTTGAAATGCTTTTTGGAAAGACGTTCCTTCATATGTGTCTGGGTTAATGTGAGGTTCATAATCCTCTTCCTTTGGGGGAGATAGTCTAGCACGTGGCGGCACTTCATAAATGACATCCCAACCTTTCAGATTTGGATTAGTTTGGCAGGCCCACGGTAGATAGAATACTTGGGTCGCCTGTTGAGCCGTAATATAGACATCAGGAACATCTAAATGGGTGCTTTGATTGATTTCAACTAGCCCTATATGTTCATGAGTCCTTCTAGTCTCCTTCGGCTGAAACCAATAACATTTGAAGACTACGACATTCGGTGGGTTTTCACCATAGAATAGAAGTTCATAAATTGCTTCAACTCTCCCATAATACTCGGTACCTCCTTCGGCGATAGCAGATACACAACAATTTGTAGACTTTCGGTCGGCCATAGATAGCTCTTTGCCACAGGTACGAAAGCGATACCCGTTGATGTCGTATTTGTCAAATGAACGGACCTTATAGTCAAAACCATTAGCGACTTGTCTCAATTCGCCGTCCATAGACTCTGAATTAGCCTACAAGTTTAATATGAAAGGATTGTTGCATTACGCTCAAATTAGCGAATGAAACCGGGATAGCCGCCTACAAATTAGCCTACAAGTCTAATAGAAATTACCGTTTGTTTGAACCAAGAGATGAAACCGGGATAGCCGCCTCCTTGCTTTGCGAGAAGCTCATACTCTTCGACAGAATCCTTTTGGATCACCGCTCCATACGAGAATAAGGCGACGTATCGACTGTATGAAATATCCAGGAATAAGAGCAGTTCAAAGGAAATAGAAGTTGCGAAACTATGTACCGAGAACTTACTCGATGTACGGCCGCACTTCTATCAGGTTGTTGAAGATATACAACGAAATGGTCCGCCATTGTTCGTTATCCAAAGATACTGGATTTGAAACACTGGCTGGTGCGAGATTCCCTTTGAATAGGCTGAGGTTGGATCCACCCTTTTTAGGGTCGTCAGCATTGTACCGAGGTTTCGGATTATGCAAATGACGATTTTTGGCTTCGTAGTGTGCTGTCATGAAGTTTGCCGCCTCCTCAGTGATGAATGCCTCAGCCATCGATGCTTCAATTCTACGTTTATTTTTACATTTTTGTCGAAGCGTCTTCTGCATCCTCTTAGTTGGGTAGCACCAACGATTTTGCACGGGCCCCCCCAATCTTGCCTCGGTCGGGAGATACAAAATTAAATGTTGCATTGGATTAAAGAAGCCCAGTGGAAAGATCTTCTCTAACTTGCAGATCAACTCCGGCGCCAACTCTACCATTTCTTCTAGCACGCCAGGCGATAGTTCTTTCGCACAAAGAACATAGAAGAAATAGCTAAGTTCTGCCAGTACTAGCCATTCATCCTCAGGGATGAAGCCACGCAACATCACCGGCATTACCCGCTCAATCCATATGTGCCAATCATGACTCTTGAGACCAAATATCTTCAATTTATCAAGACTGGCTCCCCTCTGTAGATTCGCTGCATACCCATCGGGGAACATCAACTGCATTTTCACCCACAAGATAATTTCCCTCATAGCTGGCTTCCAAGATTGAACCATGCCTTTGGCTTCGTCCAGTTCTGCTTTCCTTTCGGTTCTTTCATGTTTTGTAACGGCCTATCACATAGCGCCTCCAGATCGACTCTAGCCTTAGTATTATCCTTTGACTTCCCATCTATGCCGAACAATGTACCAAAAAGTGGCATCACGTCGATGTTGTGTGGGCAAAGGAGGTCTTTGAAGTAAGGCAGATCCCATAAGCATGTTTTGTGAGTCCAGGCGTGCTTAGAATTATACCCCTTGAAGTACCCTGGACGCTCTGGATCTGGCTCGAGAGCGTTTAACTGATCCAGGGTCTGTTGGCCTGTCAATGCAGGTGGTGCAGAGTTTTTGACAACTCTACCTCTGATGAAGTTCTTCTTGTCTTTCCTGAACTTATGGCGAGGATTCAGGAACTGTCTATGCATGTCGAAGCAAGAAAACTTGCGACCGGCCTGAAGCCAACGGAACTCAAGAGCTCCCTTGCATGTGGGGCACGGGAACCTTCCATGCACACACCAGCAATCGAATAGCGCATACGCCGGCAAGTCATGCGTCGAGTACATGTACCAGACACGCATTATGAAGTTCCGTTTGCTATAGGCATCGTATGTCTTGAACCCATTATCCCAGGCTTCTTGCAATTCGTCCTTAAGCGGTTGCATGTACACATTCATATTTTTCCCCGGATAGTTGGGCCCTGGAATTATCAACGTCAGGAAAATGTTCTTTCTTTGCATAATCTGTCCGGGGGTGGAGATTGAGTGGAAAGACAAATACGGGCCAACAACTGTATTGGGCTGCCGTCATACCAAACACACTGAACCCATCCGTGCTGATGCCGACTCGAGGATGCCTCGGATCTGCCGCTTTGTCACCATGTAATTCATCAAACTTTTTCCACGCAACACCATCCAATGTGTGTACAATCATCCGATTCCCATCTGCATCTAGTTCGGTTCTTTTGCCCGTTTTGTGCCATGTCATCTGTCTGGCCGTCTCTTCGACCATGAAAAGACGTTGAAGTCTTGGTACGATTGGCATATACCGAAGAACACTAACGGGGATTTTGGTCTGTGTCTTCTCACCCATACCGTTGTCTACCACAACATACCTGGAAGACTTGCAAATGGGACAATAGTTCAAGTCCGCATAGTCAAGCCTAAACAAGACACATCCTTTCTCACAGGCATGTATCTTATCATAGGGCATCTTCAGTGCACGGAGGATTTTGTCCGACTGGTACAGGTTTGCAGGCATTACATGGCCTTTGGGTAGAAAGCGTCCAAATACTGTCATCATTGCATCGTAGCATTCTCTGCCCAAGTTGAACTGAGCCTTCAAAGCCATTACTTGTGAGATGGCATCCAACTGACAAAGCTCAGTGTGCTCATGGAGCGGACGTTTTGAAGACTCCAACATTTCATTGAAGGCCTTTGCAGATTCCTCCATCTCCTCGTCCGAATCCCGAGCATCATCAAAGTCTTGCACCATGTTTTCCATCCCGGTACCATGCTCGTCGGTGCGACGACGATCCACCTCAGCTCGGTCACGTTGGGCAGACTCACCATGAAATGTCCACACCGTATAATCGGGCGTAAAACCACTCTTCTGCAGGTGTTTGCCCATTTCAGCCTCTGTCCTCTTTTCCCAATTGCCGCACCGTAAACAGGGGCACCAGGTTTTCCTCTGGCCATTTGCAAATGCGGCTCGCACAAACCCCTTGGTTTTTGTGAACCATTCAGTGCTCCATTTGTTCTGACCAGTGTGACCGGTGTACATCCACGCACGATCACTCATCTTGACTTTCAGAGCTACTAGACACACAACAAATATATATATATATATAATTCACCATGTATATATTCATCAGTTGATCTACTTTGTCAATTTTATTACGTCCATGCAACCTACACTCTAATAGGTAATGATAGGTCCTAATCCCACCCGAGTATGTTTAGATTGGGTTCATTTTCCCATGCTATGCTCCGGATCCTACGCAAAATTTCGGCAGCACCTCCCCGCTGTTCTCCTGATACACGTCTCTGCAATAAACAGAGAGGATGTGTACCCGGAGAACAACAGGGGAGGCACTGATGAAATTTATGCGTCGGATCCGGAGCAAAGCATATGGGAAAACGAACCCAATCTAAACATACTCGGGCTGTCCATGGATAGCGTTGGACAATTCAAAAGAATCAAGGTTATAAATATGCAAATGCATGCATATTTATAACTATGACGCTTTCGAACGGGAGACATATTGGTTACGCATACTGATGATTCAAGACACATATGTAGCTAGCTATCAAGTTTCATCGGAATAGATCAAATAATTAATGGGGGAGGAGGACATGTCATTTGTGCTCACCCACGAACGAAGGGGCAGAGCTCGTCAAATGCACGGCGAGGTCGTCGAACACCAAACCTCACAGCGATGAAACAACTGCACATTTAAAACTACCCGATCAACACAATTATATATGATGTTTTTCATAACAAAATCGAAAGATATATGACCTAACTAATAATTCACAAATATATGACCCCGTCGGCTTCTAGAAGGCCAAAGAACACCTTTTCGGGAGGTGTCGGGGGTCGGGGTGTCGTGTCGGTCTCGGGGTGCCGTGTCGGGGTCGGGGTCGGGGTTTCGGGGTCGGGGTGTCAGGTCGGGGTGCCGGGTCGGGGTCGGGGTGCCGTGTCGGTGTCGGGGTCGGGGTGTCGGGTCAGGCTCGGGGTCGGGGTGTCGCGGTCGGGGTCGGTGTCGGGGTCTCGGGGTCGGGGTGCCGTGTCGGTGTCGGGGTCGGGGTGTCGGGTCAGGCTCGGGGTCGGGGTCTCGGGGTCGGGGTCTCGGGTCGGGGTGCCGGGTCGGGGTGTCGGGTCGGGGGTGTCGGGTCGGGGTGCCGTCTCGGGGTCGGGGTGTCGGGTCGGGGTGCCGGGTCGGGGTCGGGGTGTCGGGGTCGGGGATGGGGTCGGGGTGTCGGGGTCGGGGTGTCGTGTCGGGGTGCCGGGTCGGGGTCGGGGTGCCGTGTCGGGTCGGGGTTTTTTCCTCTTTTTTCCTTTTCTTCTTCTTCCTATTCTTCCTTTTCTTCCTCTTCTTCTTTTTTCTTCTCCTCCTCCTCTTCTTCTTCTTCCTTTCCTTTTTCCTCTTCTTCTTCTCCTCCTCTCCTCTTTTTTCTTCTTCTTCTTCCTCTTCTTCTTTTTTCTTCACCTCCTCCTCTTCTTCTTCTTCCTTTCCTTTTTCCTCTTCTTCTTCTCCTCCTCTCCTCTTTTTTCTTCTTCTACTTCCTCTTCTTCTTTTTCTTCTCCTCCTCCTCTTCTTCTTCTTCCTTTCCTTTTTCCTCTTCTTCTTCTCCTCCTCTCCTCTTTTTTCTTCTTCTTCTTCTTTCCTCAAACTAAACTAAACCTAAAACTAAACCTAAAACTACAACTAAAACTAAATCTAAACTAAAACTAAAACTAAAAAGGAAAAAAATAGAAAAAAACAGAAAAAGGGGGCTCACCTGGGGGGTGGAGGAGGCCGGTGAAGCAGGGGGGGCGGGGCGGTGGAGGAGGCGACCTGGGGCGGCGGGGGGCCGGGCCTCGGGCGGCGGGGGGCCGGGGCGGCGGGGGGCCGGGGCGGTAGGGGCGACAGGGCCCCGGGCGGCGGGGGGCCGGGCCCGGGCGGTGGGGCGCGGGGCGGCGGGGGGGCGACGTGGCGGTGGGGGCGACGGGGCCCCGGGGCGGCGGCGGCGCGCGGCGGGCGGCGGCGGCGTGCGGCGGGCGGCGGCGGCGGCGGGGTGGGAGGAGAGAAACGGCGAGGGAGAGAAGAAGTGAGTAACGGGCGGGGGTACGGGCCGTTAGGTAGTGAGCTCTTTGCCGTCCGCCCCTCTTTGCCGTCCGCTTTTTTGCCTCTTTGCCGTCTGCTAGCGAACGGCAAAGAGGTGGCCCGTTAAGTTTTTCCCAAACGGGCGGGGGGTGGGGGCCACCTCACTCTTTGCCGTCCGCCAGCGGACGGCAAAGATTCTTTGTCGTCTGCTGGCGGACGGCAAAGAGCTGGCAGATGGCAAAGAGCTTCTTTGCCGTCTGCCCTTTCTTTGCCGTCTGCTTTTGGGTAGCTGATGGCAAAGAGCTTCTTTGCCGTCAGCTAGCAGACGGCAAAGAGCTGGCAGATGGCAAATTAGCTGATTCCAGTAGTGTATGCATCTAGTTCATCGTGATCAGAATTATATATATAATTTTTGGCCTCGTGAAGGAGAAAGTATCGCTCTAGCTTGGGGGAGGCTTAAGTCAATGTTATATTCATGCCCCAATCATGAGCTCTCAAGAGAAATTATTATTCGGAAATTTTATGCTCGGCTTTCTCGTAATGATCAAACCATGCTTTATACTTCCTGTGCTGGTTCTTTTATGAAGAAGACTATTGAATTTCGGTGGGATCTTTTGGAAAGAATTAAACGCAACTCTGGAGATTGGGATCTCGACGAAGGTAAAGAGTCAGGTATCAAAATTAAATATGATTGTGTTAAATCTTTTATGGATACCGATGCTTTTCAAAAGTTTAGCACTAAATATGGACTTGACTCTGAGATAGTAGCCTCCCTTTGTGAATCAGTTTCCACTCATGTTGATCTCCCTAAAGAGAAGTGGTTTAAATATCACCCACCTATTAAAGAAGAATTAAAGAACCAGTACCAGTTAAAGAATAAACTGTACTTTACAACGTTGATCCAGTTGTTCCTACTACTTATATTGAGAAAGCACCTTTCCCCATTAGGATAAAGGAACATGCTAAAGTTTCAACTGTGGTTAACAAAAGCTGTATTAGAACACCTAAACCTGATGAAGAAACTAAAGTAGAACCTAGTATTGCTATGGTTAAAGATCTCTTGGAAGAAGATATGGGTGGGCATGTTATTTAGTTCTGTGAAGAAGCTGCTAGAATTGCCAAACCTGATAAAAAGGATAAACATAGACCTGTCGTTGGCATGCCCGTCATCTTAGTTAAAACAGGAGATCACTGTTATCATGGTTTATGTGACATAGGTGCTAGTGTGAGTGATATTCCTTACACCTTATATCAAGAAATTTTGAATGACATAGCACCCGCAGAGATAGAAGACATAGATGTTACTATTAAACTTGCTAATAGAGACACTATGTCACCAACTGGTATTGTTAGAGATGTTGAAGTCTTGTGTGTGAAAATAAATTATCCTACTGATTTTCTTGTTCTTGGTTCCCCACAAGATGAATTTTGTCCCATTATCTTTGGTAGACCTTTCTTGAACACCGTTAATGCTAAAATAAATTGTGAGAAACAAACTGTCGGTGTTAGCTTTGGTGAAGAGTCTCATGAGTTTAATTTTTCCAATTTTAGTAGAAAGCTTCATGAAAAAGAATTGCCTAGTAAGGATGAATTAATTGGTCTTGCTTCTATTGTTGTACCACCTACTGATCCTTTAGAACAATATTTGCTAGACCATGAAAATGATTTTCATATGCATGAAAGAAATGAAATAGATAAGATTTTCTTTGAGCAACGTCCTCTACTTAAACACAATTTTCCTATTGAAACTCTAGGAGGTCCTCCTCCACTTAAAGGTGATCCTCTGTTTGAATTAAAACAATTGCCAAATACTTTGAAATATGCTTATCTTGATGAAAAGAAGATATATCATGTTATTATTAGTGCTAACCTTTCAGAACATGAAGAAGAAAGATTATTGAAAGTTCTAAGGAAGCACCGAGCTTCTATTGGATATACTCTTGATAATTTAAAGGGCATTAGTCCCACTCTATGTCAGCACAAAATTAATATGGAACCTGATGCTAAACCCGTTGTTGATCACCAACGTCAGTTAAATTCGAAGATGAAAGAAGTGGTAAGAACGGAAATACTAAAACTTCTGGAAGCAGGTATAATCTATCCTATAGCTGATAGTAGATGGGTAAGTCCTGTTCATTGTGTCCCTAAGAAAGGAGGTATAACTGTTGTTCCTAATCATAACAATGAACTTATTCCACAAAGAATTGTTACAGGTTATAGAATGGTAATTGATTTTAGAAAATTAAACAAGGCAACTAGAAAAGATCATTACCCACTACCTTTTTATTGATCAAATGCTTGAAAGATTATCTAAGCACACACACTTTTGCTTCCTTGATGGAGATTCTGGTTTTTCACAAATACTTGTTTCTGAACCTGATCAAGAAAAGACCACTTTTACTTGTCCCTTTGGAACTTATGCTTATAGACGTATGCCTTTCGGTTTATGTAATGCACCTTCCACCTTTCAAAGATGTATGACTGCTATATTCTCTGACTTTTGTGAAAAGATTGTTGAGGTTTTCCTGGATGACTTCTCTGTTTATGGGAAGTCTTTTGATGATTGTTTAAGCAATCTTGAACGAGTTTTGCAGAGATGTGAACAAACAATTCTTGTCTTGAATTGGGAGAAGTGCCACTTTATGGTTAATGAAGGCATTTTCTTGGGTCATAAAATTTCTAAAAGAGGTATTGAAGTGGACCAAGCTAAGGTTGATGCAATTGAGAAAATACCATGTCCTAAAGATATAAAAGGTATTCGTAGTTTCTTAGGTCATGCTGGTATCTATAGGAGATTTATCAAAGACTTCTCTAAAATTTCTAGGCTTTTTACGAATCTTTTGCAAAAGGATATTCTTTTTGTTTCTTGATGATGATTTTTTAGAAGCCTTTGAAACACTCAAGAAAGCCTTAATTTCTGCACCTATTATTCAACCACCTGATTGCAACTTGCCTTTTGAAATTATGTGTGATGCTAGTGATTATACCGTTGGTGCTGTTCTAGGACAAAGAGTTGATAAGAAATTGAATGTTAATCATTATGCTAGCAAAACTCTAGACAGTGCTCAAAGAAATGATGCTACTACTGAAAAAGAATTCCTAGCAGTGGTGTTTGCTTGTGACAAATTTAGACCTTACATTGTTGATTCCAAAGTAACTGTCCACACAGACCATGTTGCTATTAAATACCTTATGGAAAAGAAAGATGCTAAACCTAGACTTATTCGATGGGTTCTCTTGTTACAGGAATTTGATTTACATGTCATTGATAGAAAAGGAGCTAAGAACCCAGTAGTTGATAATTTGTCTAGGCTTGAAAATATGCCTAATGACCCACTACCTATTGATGATAGTTTTCCCAATGAGCAGTTGGCTGCAATAAATGTTGTCCATACTACTCCTTGGTATGTTGATTATGCTAATTACATTATTGCTAAATATTTACCACCTAGCTTTACATACCAACAAAAGAAAAAATTCTTCTATGATTTGAGACATAACTTTTGGGATGACCCACATCTTTATAAAGAAGGAGTAGATGGTATTATTATACATTGTGTACCTGAGCATGAACAGGGAAAAATCCTACGGAAATGTCACTCCGAAGCTTATGGAGGGCATCATGCTGGAGATAGAACTGCTCACAAGGTATTGGAATCTGGATTTTATTGGCCTACTCTCTTCAAGGATGCCCGTAAGTTCATCTTATCTTGTGATGAATGTCAAAGAATAGGTAATATCAGTAAGCGTCGAGAAATGCCTATGAATTATTCACTTGCTGTTTAACCATTTGATGTTTGGGGATTTGATTACATGGGACCTTTTCCTTCCTCTAATGGGTATACACATATTTTGGTTGCTGTTGATTATGTTACTAAATGGGTAGAAGCTATTCCAACCAGTAGTGCTGATCACAAAACCTCTATTAAAATGCTTAAGGAAGTTATTTTCCCAAGGTTTGTAGTCCCTAGATATTTAATGACTGATGGTGGTTCACATTTTATTCATGGTGCTTTCCGTAAAATGCTTGCCAAGTATGATGTTAACCATAGAATTGCATCACCTTATCATCCTCAGTCTAGTGGTCACGTTGAACTTAGCAATAGAGAAATAAAACTAATTTTGCAAAAGACTATTATAGGTCCCGGAAGAATTGTTCTAAAAATTAGATGATGCACTTTGGGGTTATAGAACAGCATATAAAAAATCTATGGGTATGTCTCCATATAAAATGGTTTATAGAAAAGCTTGTCATTTGCCTCTTGAGTTAGAACATAAAGCATATTGGGCCATCAAAGAACTTGATACGTCTCAGACGTATCTATAATTTTTATTGTTCCATAATATATTATATTCTGTATTGGACATTAATGGGCTTCATTATACACTTTTATATTATTTTTGGGACTAACCTATTAACCGGAGGCCCGGCCCAGAATTGCTGTTTTTTTGCCTATTTCAGAGTTTCGCAGAAAAAGAATATCAAACGGAGTCCATACGTAATGAAACCTTCGGGAACATGATTTTCGGAACGAACGTGATCTAGAGGACTTGGAACCTATGTCAAGACATCAACCAGGAAGGCACGAGGTAGGGGGCGCGCTTACCCCCTGGGCACGCCCTCCACCCTCGTGGGCCCCACGTTGCTCCACCGACGTACTTCTTCCTCCTATATATACCTACGTACCCCCAAACTACCAGATACGGAGCCAAAAACCTAATTCCACCGCCGCAACCTTCTGTACTCGTGAGATCCCATCTTGGGGCCTTTTCCGGAGCTCTGCCAGAGGGGGCATCGATCAGGGAGGGCTTCTACATCAACATCATAGCCTCTCCGATGATGTGTGAGTAGTTTACCTCAGACCTTCGGGTCCATAGTTATTAGCTAGATGTCTTCTTCTCTCTTTTTGGATCTCAATACAATGTTCTCCCCCTCTCTCATGAAGATCTATTTGATGTAATCTTCTTTTGCGGTGTGTTTGTTGAGACCGTTGAATTGTGGGTTTATGTCAAGTTTATCTATGAACAATATTTGAATCTTCTCTGAATTCTTTTATGTATGATTGGTTATCTTTGCAAGTCTCTTTGAATTATCAGTTTGGTTTGACCTACTAGTTTATATTTCTTGCAATGGGAGAAGTGCTTAGCTTTGGGTTCAATCTTGCGGTGTCCTTTCCCAGTGACAGTAGGGGCAGCAAGGCACGTATTGTATTGTTGCCATCGAGGATAACAAGATGGGGTTTATATCATATTGCATGAGTTTATCCCTCTACATCAAGTCATCTTACTTAAAGCGTTACTCTGTTCTTATGAACTTAATACTCTAGATGCATGCTGGATAGCGGGTGGTGTGTGGAGTAATAGTGGTAGATGCAGGCAGGAGTTGGTCTACTTGTCTCAAACGTGATGCCTATATAAATAATCAGACCTAGATATTCTCATAACTATGCTCAATTTTGTCAATTGCTCAATAGTAATTTGTTCACTCAACGTAATACTTATGCTCTTGAGAGAAGCCACTAGTGAAACCTATGGCCCCCAGGTCTATTTTCCATCATATTAATCTTCCAGCACTTAGCTATTTTCATTGCCTTTTATTTTACTTTCCATCTTTATCATAAAAATACAAAAAATATTATCTTATCATATCTATCACATCTCACTCTCGTAAGTGACCGTGAAGGGATTGACAACCCCTTTATTGCGTTGGTTGCGAGCATTTATTTGTTTGTGTAGGTGCGAGGGACTCGTGTGTGGCCTCCTACTAGATTGATACCTTGGTTCTCAAAAACTGAGGGAAATACTTACGCTACTTTGCTGCATCACCCTTTCCTCTTCAAGGGAAAACCAACGCATTGCTCAAGAGGTAGCAAGAAGGATTTCTGGCGCCGTTGCTGGGGAGTCTACGCAAAAGTCAACACACCAAGTACCCATCACAAACCCTTATCTTCCGCATTACATTATTTGCCATTTGCCTCTCATTTTCCTCTTCCCCACTTCACCCTTGCTGTTTTATTCGCCCTCTCTTTTTTGTTTGCCTCTTTTTCGGTTGCTTGTTTTCATGGCTTGTCCCCTGAGTTTGAAGTTCTTCACTTTAAACAAAGACAAGGAGAAAATTTAAAAGATGCTTGGTATAGGATGATGGAATATTATCGTAATTGCACCTTTGAGGTCAGTTTTAGAATTTTGCTTCGCAGTTTTTATGTTGGACTAAGTATGTCCCATAGACAACTCTTGGATTGTGTTGCCAAAGGAAATTTTATTGAAATTGATCCAGTGTTGTGCATGAAATCATAGAGGGGGTAGTGGGAGCACTACCTCAACAAAAGGGGCCACAACATACCCAGGAAGAGACACAAATTTTTGAACCTCTTAAGAGCGTTAGCGGAAATATGCACCGCATGAATATGTTGATTACCCTTTGCAATAAGCGGTTGGATTCTTTAGATCTAAAAATTTCCAAATATGAAGGGAAACATAAAGAACCTCCCGGATTCAAGCTTGATTCCGCTAAAAAATTGAAAGCCAAAGATGGCAATACCTAGATCTATCCTCGCGATTATGCCTAGCTAGGGGCGTTAAACGATAGCACTTGTTGGGAGGCAACCCAATTTTATTTTTAGTTTTTTGCTTTTTGCTTCTGTTTAGGAATAAATATTTGATCTAGCCTCTGGTTAGATTTTTTATGTTTTAATTAGTGTTTGTGCCAAGTTTAATCTATAGGATCTTCTTGGATGATAGTTATTTGATCTTGCTGAAAATTCCAGAAACTTTCTGTTCAGGAAAATAATTGTTAAAAATCATCAGAACGTGATAAAAATATTGATTCCAATTGCTGCTGATAAATAAACAAATTGTCTAGGTGGTCCTATTTTGGCTGAATTTTCAGAGTTCCAGAAGTTTGCGTTAGTTACAGATTACTACAGACTGTTCTATTTTTGGCAGATTCTGTTTTTTCGTGTGTTGTTTGCTTATTTTGATGAATCTATGGCTAGTAAAATAGTTTATAAACCATAGAGAAGTTGAAATACAGTAGGTTTAACACCAATATAAATAAAGAATGAGTTCATTACAGTACCTTGAAGTGGTGTTTTGTTTTCTTTCGCTAACGGAGCTCACGAGATTTTCTGCTGAGTTTTGTGTTGTGAAGTTTCCAAGTTTTGGGTGAAAGATTTGATGGATTATGGAACAAGGAGTGGCAGGAGCCTAAGCTTGGGGATGACCATGGCACCCCAAGATAATCTAAGGACACCAAAAAGCCAAAGCTTGGGGATGCCCCGGAAGGCATCCCCTCTTTCGTCTACTTCCATCGGTAACTTTACTTGGAGCTATATTTTTATTCACCACATGATATGTGTTTTGCTTGGAGCGTCTTGTATGATTTGGGTCTTTGATTTTTATTTTACCACAATCATCTTTGCTGTACACACCTTTTGATGAGAGACACACATGATTCGGAATTTATTAGAATACTCTATGCGCTTCACTTATATCCTTTGGGCTATATAGTTTTTGCTCTAGTGCTTCACTTATATCTTTTAGAGCACGGCGGTGGTTTTGTTTTATAGAAACTATTATTCTTTCATGCTTCACTTATATTATTTTGAGATTCTTAAACAGCATGGTAATTTGCTTAAATTGGGAAATTAATCCTAATATGTTAGGTATTCAAGACTAGTAAAAAACTTTCTTATGAGTGTGCTGAATACTAAGAGAAGTTTGATGCTTGATGATTGTTTTGAGATATGGAGGTAGTGATATTAATGTTGTGCTAGTTGAGTAGTTTTGAATTTGAGAAATACTTGTGTTGACGTTTGCAAGTCCCGTAGCATGCACGTATGGTAAACGTTATGTAACAAATTTGAAGCATGATGTGTTCTTTGATTGTCCTCCTTATGAGTGGCGGTCGGGCACGAGCGATGGCCTTTTCCTACCAATCTATCCCCCTAGGAGCATGTGCGTAGTGTTGGTTTTAGATGACTTGTAGATTTTTGCAATAAGTATGTGAGTTCTTTATGACTAATGTTGAGTCCATGGATTATACGCACTCTTACCCTTCCATCATTGCTAGCCTCTTCGGTACCATGTATTGCCCTTTCTCACATTGAGAGTTGGTGCAAACTTCGCCGGTGCATCCAAACCCGGTCATATGATACACTCTTTCACACATAAACCTCCTTATATCTTCCTCAAAACAGCCACCATACCTACCTATTATGGCATTTCCATAGCCATTCCGAGATATATTGCCATGCAACTTTCCACCGTTCCGTTTATTATGACACGCTCATCATTGTCATATTGCTTTGCATGATCATGTAGTTGACATCGTATTTGTGGCAAAGCCACCATTCATAATTTTTCATACATGTCACTCTTGATTCATTGCTATCCCGGTATACCGCCGGAGGCATTCATATAGAGTCATACTTTGTTCTAGTATCGAGTTGTAAACATTGAGTTGGAAATAAATAGAAGTGTGATGATCATCATTCATAGAGCATTGTCCCAATAAAAAAAGAGAAAGGCCCAAAAAAGGAGAAGGCCCAAAAAAAATATAAATAAAAAGGGACAATGCTACTATCCTTTTTTCCACACTTGTGCTTCAAAGTAGCACCATGTTCTTCATGATAGAGAGTCTCTTGTTTTGTCACTTCCATATACTAGTGGGAATTTTTCATTATAGAACTTGGCTTGTATATTCCAACAATGGGCTTCCTCAAATGACCTAGGTCTTCGTGAGCAAGCAAGTTGGATGCACACCCACTTAGTTTCTTTTGTTGAGCTTTCATCCATTTATAGCTCTAGTGCATCCATTGCATGGCAGTCCCTACTCCTTGCATCAACATTAATCGATGGGCATCTCCATAGCTCATTGATTAGCCGCGTTGATGTGAGACTTTCTCCTTTTTTGTCTTCTCCACATAACCCACATCACTATATTCTATTCCACCCATAGTGCTATATCCATGGCTCACGCTCATGTATTGCGTGAAGGTTGAAAAAGTTTGAGATTACTAAAGTATGAAACAATTTCTTGGCTTGTCATCGGGGTTGTGCATGATGAGAGCATTCTTGTGTGACAGAAATGGAGCATGACTAAACTATATGATTTTGTAGGGATGAACTTTCTTTGGCCATGTTATTTTTAGAGGACATAATTGCTTAGTTAGTATGCTTGAAGTATTATTACTTTTATGTCAATATTAAACTTTTATCTTGAATCTTTCGGATCTGAATATTCATACCACAATTAGGAGAATTACATTGAAATTATGCCAAGTAGCATTCCACATCAAAAATTCTGTTTTTATCATTTACCTACTGGAGGACGAGCAGGAATTAACATTGGGGATGCTTGATACGTGTCCAACGTATCTACAATTTTTTATTGTTCCATGCTATATTATATTCTGTTTTGGACATTAATGGGCTTTATTATACACTTATATATTATTTTTGGGACTAACCTATTAACCGGAGGCCCAGCCCAGAATTGCTGTTTTTTGCCTATTTCAGAGTTTCACAGAAAAAGAATATCAAACGGAGTCCAAACGGAATGAAACCTTCGGGGACGTGATTTTCGGAACGAACGTGATCCAGAGGACTTGGAACCTATGTCAAGACATCAACTAGGAAGGCACGAGGTAGGGGGGCGCGCCTACCCCCCTCGGCGCGCCCTCCACCCTTGTGGGCCCCATGTTGCTCCACCGACGTAATTCTTCCTCCTATATATAACTACGTACCCCCAAACTACCAGATACGGAGCCAAAAACCTAATTCCACCGCTGCAACCTTCTGTACCTGTGAGATCCCATCTTGGGGCCTTTTCCGGAGCTCCGTCGGAGGGGGCATCGATCACGGAGGGCTTCTACATCAACACCATAGCCTCTTCGATGATGGGTGAGTAGTTTACCTCAGACCTTCGGGTCCATAGTTATTATCTAGATGGCTTCTTCTCTCTTTTTGGATCTCAATACAATGTTCTCCCCCTCTCTCGTGGTGATCTATTTGATGTAATCTTCTTTTGCGGTGTGTTTTGGTGAGACCGATGAATTGTGGGTTTATGATCAAGTTTATCTATGAACAATATTTGAATCTTCTCTGAATTCTTTTATGTATGATCGGTTATCTTTGCAAGTCTCTTCGAATTATCAGTTTGGTTTGGCCTACTACATTGATATTTCTTACAATGGGAGAAGTGCTTAGCTTTGGGTTCAATCTTGCAGTGTCCTTTCCCAGTGACAGTAGGGGCAGGAAGGCACGTATTGTATTGTTGCCATTGAGGATAACAAGATGGGGTTTATATCATATTGCATGAGTTTATCCCTCTACATCATGTCATCTTACTTAAAGCGTTACTCTGTTCTTATGAACTTAATACTCTAGATGCATGCTGGATAGCGGTCGATGTGTGGAGTAATAGTAGTAGATGCAGGCAGGAGTCGGTCTAGTTGTCGCGGACGTGATTCCTATATACATAATCATACCTAGATATTCTCATAACTATGCTCAATTTTGTCAATTGCTCAACAGTAATTTGTTCACCCACTGTAATAGTTATGCTCTTGAGAGAAGCCACTAGTGAAACCTATGGCCCCCGGGTCTACTTTCCATCATATTAATCTTCCAACACTTATCTATTTTCATTGCATTTTATTTTACTTTGCATCCTTATCATAAAAATACCAAAAATATTATCTTATCATATCTATCAGATCTCACTCTCGTAAATGACCATGAAGGGATTGACAACCCCTTTATTGCGTCGGTTGCAAAGATTTATTTGTTTGTGTAGGTGCGAGGGACTCTTGCGTGGCCTCCTACTGGATTGATACCTTGGTTCTCAAAAACTGAGGGAAATACTTACGCTACTTTGCTGCATCACCCTTTCCTTTTCAAGGGAAAACCAACGCAGTGCTCAAGAGGTAGCAGAACTCAATTATGATTTCAAACTTGCTGTTGAGAAGAGGTTATTTGATATTAGCTCTTTAGATGAATGGAGAACCCAAGCTTATGAAAATGCAAAATTATTCAAAGAAAAAGTTAAAAGATGGCATGACAAAAGAATCCGGGAGCGTGAGTTTAAAGTCAGAGAATATGTTCTTTTGTACAACTCTCATTTCAGATTCTTTGCAGGAAAACTCCTCTCAAAACGGGAAGGCCCCTATGTTATCGAGGAGGTTTATCAGTGTGGAGCCATCAAAATAAATAATTCCGAAGGTACTAACCCGAAGGTTGTCAATGGGCAACGAATAAAACATTATATCTCAGGTACGCCCATTAATGTTGAAAGTAATATTATTCAAACTTTGACACCGGAAGAACACATAAAAGAGTCCTTCCAGAACACTCCAGAATCATGAAAATAAGGAGGTACGTGATACGGTAAGTAAACGGACTACGAAAAAATCCGCAATTTTTTCAGTTTTGTAATATTTAGAAAATTGGGAAATAAAGAAACTTCCAGGAAGTGTACCCTGGTGGGCACGCCAGGCTTGCCTGGCGCGCCCAGGTGGGTTGTGCCCACCTGGGACACCTTTCGGACTCTGTTTTTCTACCGTATGCTTGTCCCCCAAGATAAAAAAAATCTATATATACTTCCCGAATCTGTTGATCACCGTATCACAGAGAAATCCTCTGTTCTCTTCTCTTGCAGTTTTCTGACAGATTCAGCTAGACCAACATCATGTCTTCCTCACCCCTCAACAATGGAGAAGGAGACATAACGTTGGTTCAGGAAGACCTAAGGAGGGATGACGATGAAGAGGTTGCTATGGAGGAAGAAGAGGAAAGTCCCTTTGGGGTTCACTCTTCGGCCTCCGAGAGGGGTACACTAGCCGACATCTCTACTCACCCTAATCCTGATCAGGCCATAGGATCTGCAAACAATCAAGCGAGCCTAGAAGTTGTCAGGGACTGCGATCCTAAAGTCACATCGATCTAGCATGTAACACACAATATCACTTTGCCGCCTCATGCACGGTATCCCCTCGGGTGCCACCTTACCTGGCCCGGGACCGTTTGCGCCTTTTGGCTCACGTATATGAGAGTGTCGCTAGCATCCATATGACAGAGAACCTGGGCCGACATGACTAGTCGTAAACCCAAGGTGGCACTAACTTACGGGGACAGGCATACATGACCCAGCAACTAACGCGCCGATCATCAACGTATGAACCCAAGTCGTAGCAAGCTACAAGGACTTAAAGGAACAACGCGTGACATTTCCCCGAAGGGACAGATGTAACGCCCATGATGCGGCTATATCTCCCACGTGTCGAGGCACGACTTAGAGGCATAACCGCATTGTGGTTTTGTCGCAAGAAGGGTCATCTTCACACAATCCCATGTAATGAACAAGAATGGGATAACGAGAGTTGGCTTACAATCGCCACTTCACACAATACAAAAATATAATTCATACATCATCCAAAATACACACATAGACCGACTACGGTCAAGATCCAAATGAAAATAAGATAACCCCAAATGCTAGATCCCCAATCGTCCCAACTGGGCTCCACTACTGATCATCAGGAAAAGACACATAGTAACGACCACGTTCCTCATCGAACTCCCACTTGAGGTCGATCCCATCATCTGCACTGGCATCGTCGGCACCTGCAACTGTTTTGGTAGAATTTGTGAGTCACGAGGACTCAGCAATCTCACACCCGCAAGATCAAGACTATTTAAGCTTATGGGAAAGGATGGTGTAACAAGGTGAAACTGCAGCAGGCACTAAGCAGATATGGTGGCTAACATACGCAAATGAGAGCGAGAAGAGAAGCAACGGAACGGTCGTCATCTAGAAATGACCAAGAAGTGATCCTGAACTCCTACTTACGTCATTCATAACTCGAACCGTGTTCACTTCCCAGACTCCACCGAGAAGAGACCATCACGGCTACACACACAGTTGATGTATTTTAACTAGGTCAAGTGGCAAGTTCTCTACAACCGGACATTAACAAATTCCCATCTGCCTCACAACCGCGGGCACGGCTTCCGAAAGATAATACCCTGCAGGGGTGTCCCAACTTAGCCCATCATAAGCTCTCACGGTCAACGAAGGATAAACCTTCTCCCGGAAAGACCCCATCAGTCTCGGAATCCCGGTTTACAAGACATTTCGACAATGGTAAAACAAGACCAGCAAAGCCGCCTGATGTGCCGACAAATCCCGATAGGAGCTGCACATATCTCGTCCTCAGGGCAACACCGGATGAGACTAGCTACGAGTAAAATCAGTCCTCAAGTTTCCCCAAGGTGGCCCCGCAGGCAGCTCGGTTCGAACCAACACTCGAAGGAGCACTGGCCCGTGGGGGTCTAAAATAAGATGACCCTCGGGCTCGCGAAAACCCAAGGGAAGTGTAGGTGGTAGGTGGTCAAATGGTAAAACCAAGGTTGGGCCTTGCTGGAGGAGTTTTATTCAAGGCGAACTGTCAAGGGGGTCCCATAAATCACCCAACCGTGTAAGGAACGCAAACTCAAGGAACATAATACCGGTATGACGGAAACTAGGGTGGCAAGAGTGGAACAAAACACCAGGCATAAGGCCGAGCCTTCCACCCTTTACCAAAATATATAGATGCATTAATTAAATAAGAAATATTGTGATATCCCAACATATCCATGTTCCAACATGGAACCAACTTCAACTTCACCTGCAACTAGCAACGCTATAAGAAGGGCTGAGCAAAAGCGGTAACTTAGCCAAACAAAGGTTTGCTAGGAAATGATGGTTAGAGGCTGACATGGCAATATGGGAGGCATGATATAGCAAGTGGTAGGTAGCGCAGCATGGCAAAAAGAACGAACAACTAGCAAAGCAAAGATAGAAGTGATTTCGAGGGGTGGTCACCTTGCCTGCAAGGTTCTCAGAGTTGTCGAAAGCTTGATCCTCGTAAGCGTACTCAACAGGTTCCTCGTTCACGAACTCGTCTCCCGGCTCTACCCAAAACAAGAACACAAGCAACGGAACCACAATCAATCACGGGAAATGCACAAGCAACATGATGCAATACATGAACGATATGCAAGATATGATATGCGATGCATATGCGTGCTCTGGAAGAAAAATGATGAACAAGGCAGTAACTTGGCAAACCAAGCATGCCACTGGAAAGATGAGATGATTTCGGTCGAAATCGATATAAAGATCACCGGAAACGGATGCACGGTTTGCAAATGGCAAACAAAACAAGAATGACACGAATCTGCGATTAACAACACGATAGCACTTAAAATGCAACAAGTAACAATGGTACAGCACTCCAACAAAGCAACAAAGTATATGGCAGTAATCTACAAGAGATGCTTGACAAAAGATGAACACTGAGCTACGGCTAGTTCACAACATAAGAGGTTCAAACCAGCATGGAAAAAGTGCAAAAGAAAACAGGTTCACAGACTTGGTGAAATTACTGGACATGACTGAAAGAGCATCAGGTAGCAATGTTCAGTGCATGAAATCGACATGCTAAAGGAACTTAACATGGCAAAACAAGGCATGGCAGTATTCTACTAAATGCATATGACGAAAGTCCCTGACTGACCATAAGCCAAAAAGGAAAAGAAGATATGATGGCAACCATGTAAACATAGCAAGTTTCGTTAACAGGTTACAGACTTAGCAGAAAACAGAGCATGGCAGAAACAACAATATGAAGGCATCTTGGTGAGCTTGATGCACTCACTACAGAGCAATGCATAACAAAACAAGCATACCTACAGCAAGATGGCATGTTTATGAAGCTATCCATTGCAAGATCAAATACATAGCATGTATGAAACAACTAGAACAAGCTTGGCAAAATTGCATATCATGTTAAGAATCTGCCAGAAATATTTTATAGCAAAAGTAGAGCAAGATTGAGTCATGCTATGGCACTCCATAAATGCAAACAAGGGCAGGAATGGATCAATTACAACAATATCTACAAAACATCTTTACTGAACATCTCCAAAATATGCATGGATCTCTCTGTAGCATCAAGTTTACATGGAAACAAAATAACAGCAGACAACGACACGGAGACAATACTAAGTCCCTGAAATCAGAAACATTACGGAGCCTAGTTTGCATGCTTGTGCTAGTCACCACAGAAATAGCAAAAATACATGGCATACACACCTGGAAAGATGGCATGGCATAAAACAAAACACATGTAGAGCTCATGCCTATAAGATGCACAGATTAAATGATACAAAAATAACAAATCTCCAAGTTCTGCTAAGTAACAGCAGATAACAGCAACTAGCACACTTGCACCAGAGATTTGGGCATCAAGATGGACTCAAATGAACATGGTGCAATTGAACAAAATGTAGAGCATCACGAGGCGAACAATTTCACATATTACACGCACGAAACGGAGCTATATGCAGAGAGTTATGATGCGTTAAACATAGCAATATCCTGCAAAATGCATAGGACTTGGAAATATTTTGGGGAATCTCGGGGTCAACCTTAGGGTTGACTAGATCGGGATCTCGTCGAGGTCGGGGCGGCTGGAGGTTCGCCGGAGTGGAGGAGGGCGCGGCGGCCGGACGAGACGGCGGGGCCGGCGCGGGAGGACGGCGGCGCGGGGGAGAGGTGTGGCGCCGGGCGACGGGAGCCGGAGGCGCGGCGGCGCTGGCGAAGAAGGACGGCGAGGCGGCGTCGGCGGGGCACGGTGAGGCGACGGCGGCGAGGCACGGCGGCGGCGCGGGGCGGCGCGCGGGCGGAGGGAGGCGCGCGCGGGGGCGCGGGCGGCCTCGGGCTGCGGGGGCCGGCCCCGGGCCTCGGCGCGCCACGGCGGCGCGGGGTACGGGCGGCGGTGGGCTGCCACGTGGCGTGCTCGGAGTGGCTGCGGGGCTTCGTCCTGCGGGGTACGGACGTGTCCGGCGGCGCGGAGGGATAGAGTTAGGGTTTGGACTGTGAACGATTTCGGGAGGACTCACATATAAATAGGTAGAGGGAGCTAGGAGGCTCCAAATGAGGTGCGATTTTTGCCCACACGATCGTGATCGAACGACCTAGAGTATGGAAGAGAGTTTGGTGGGTTTTGGGCTATTTAGAGAGGGGGGTTTTGCTGCAACACACAGACGGACATTGCGGTTACCCGGTTAACCGTTGGAGTACCAAACGACCTCCAAATGGAACGAAACTTGACCGGTGGTCTCCCGGTAGTATACCAAGGCAACTTGACAAGCCTCGGTCCATTCCGAGAAGGTTTGACACCCGCTCGCGAAAGAAAACAAGAGGGGTGCGCCGGAGGAGGTGGGGGTGCTGGATTGCAAAACGGACAACGGGGAAAATACTCGGATGCCTGAGACGAACACGTATGCAAATGCAATGCACATGATGACATGATATGATATGCATGACATGAACAAAATGCAAAACGAAAGACAAAACCCGACCACGGAGGGAATATCATAACACATAGCCAAAAATGGCAAGAGTTGGAGTTACAAATATGGAAAGTTACATCTGGGGTGTTACAAGAGACACATGAACGAAGAAGGACACATGCCGGCCAGCCTAAGTGTTCTGGAGCAGTAGCAAGCTACCATGGCTCAGTGGAAGCACTAGGAGACATTTCCCCATAAGAGAGGTTTCCAAGAATAAACAACTAGGTTGTCGGATCCCACACATACCAAGCATTTCAAAATCATACACACAATATGCTCGATATGTGCAAATACAACATGGCATCACAACAAAACTCTATGACTCAAAGTATTTATTCAATAGGCTCCGAGGAGTCAGATATTACAAACATGGGTCACATGACCCAACATACAGAGCATACAGGCAACGGGAGCATAAACATATCTGGGTACAAACATATAAAAATGAAAAAGGTTGAGAAGCGTGACTATGTACAAGACCCTCCCAAGGTACAAGATCGTACCTGAGGTAACAAGCAAAACGTCGAAGTCCACGCGGAACTACTAGTGAGACTGAAGTCTCTCTGCAAAAACATAAATTAAGAAACATGAGTAAAAATGTACCCAACAATACTTACATCAGAACTAGCTACATATGCATCAGTATCAACAAAGGGGGTGGTGGAGTTTAACTCTAGCAAGCCAACTTTGACTCAGTGGCTATCCTATACTACGACTGTTGGTAACTCTTTTGAGGTGGCGCACACGAGTCCACATATTCACCATATCAATACACCACTATGGATCCGCTCCCATCTCCCTACGAGAAGGTCATCCATAGAACTCACCCTTATCTTGCGCATTTTAGAGTATCCACTTTCACTTTGTCTATGAACTGTATAAGCAACCCAGTAGTCCTTTACCGCGGACGCGGCTATTCGAATAGATCATGTTAACCCTGCAGGGGTGTACTTCTTCACACACGCTCTCGCCACTTACCGCCATGTACACGTCATGTATCTCAGCAACCTTCAAGCGGACACCTGGCGAGTGTGTCGGCCACGACCTTACTAACCACGCAAGACTCTAGTCCAGGTTTATCTCCTATTTGGGTTCCATCCGCAAGGAGATCCGGCCGAGGTTTCACTCACGGCCCCAAATGATGTGATCAGGGTTCCCAAGCCCACCATCCAGGTGCCACTTGGTACACGGTGCCACTGCACCTAGTCTGTCCCAAGCCCACCTGTTCCGGGTGCCACTTGGTAGACTACTAGCACTACCTACAAACACCATAAACTAGTTGCAACTCTTGGACAGATATCGAGGCGGTTAATAAGTCGAGAGGGGCACTTAAGCATTCCAATGCGTGGTAATAACTGTCTTGGATCATAGACACAGAACTAGGTTCCTGAGGACAGTCCCAATGAGACAACCCACCATGGACTCCTACATGGCCTCTCATCGCTACCTTTACCAAACCGTGTTCACACACTTAGCTCTCAACAGTAGAACATGTTCACCACGTTCCAATTCATCCCCAATGAATCAAACCGGACTCAACTCTAAGCAGTAGCAGGCATGATAAGCAAGCATGGTTCAGTAGGCCCATCATGGCTCAAACAACTCCTACTCATGCTAGTGGGTTTCAACTATTTACTGTGGCAAATACAGGTCATGCAGAGGAAAAGGGTTCAGCTACTGCATCATGTAACAGTTGAAACGTTGTTGTCCTAATGTAGTAAAAGAGAGAAAGAGCAAGAGAGTGGGATTGTATCGGAATGTTCAATGGGGGTTTGCTTGCCTGGCACTTCTGAAGATAGCATTGTCTCTTCATCAGTGTCATCGATCACATCGTTGGAACAACGTCTACCAAGAGGGAACAACACCGACAAAGGAACAGAAACAACATTTAATTTAATGCAATGCACAAGAAAATGAATGATATGACATATTAAGGTACTGAATTGAGCTAATGCAACAACAACTCATTTTAATTGAAGTGGAATTCAAACTACATAAATTCCAACTCCGAACCTATTTTTCAAATTTACCCTAATCATGTTTTATCCTAAACAATGGAGTTAACTTGCTCAAACATGCATGAAGATGGCATAAACACATTCTTTGGATTTTTTTATCATTTTCATATATATAACTTATTTCATTTGGAGTTACACTTGAATTTCTATGAATTTTAGAAGTTTTGGCTATTTTCTGGAATTTCCTGAATTAAATTAAACCCAGAAAACTATTGATTGCGTCAGCACTGCGTCATGCCTGCATCAGCAGGTCAACTGCGCTGACTGGGGTCAAACCTGACGTGCAGGGCCCACATGTCAGCGACACCGGGTTAAACAGAGGGTTAATTAGCATAAAAACAATTAGGGGCCACGGGACCCATCTGTGAGTGTCAGGGGTTTTTGGTTAAACGCTGATTAGCCTAAGCTAATCACCTGACCGACGGGACCCACCGGTCGGTGCTACGACGGTGGATCATCTCCGGCGACCTCTTGTCGCGGCGGTTGTCCGCACTACGACCCACGGGAGCAGCGGCTAAGAGCAACGGGGTGTAACCCGTGCTCTCACGCATCTAGGGGGCAGGTGCGAGGAGGTGGGGTGGCCGGAGCTCACCGTAGCAGAGCTCGTGGCGGCGGCCGGAGCTCGGCCTCGTGCGGCGCGGGGCTGTAGGGCTTGGGGAGGGAAACCGAGAGGCTCTTCGGCACCCTCGTGGTGCAAGGAATATGGTAACGCGCTCAGGAGCGAGCTGCGGTGGCTAAAGCGGCGACGGCAACATGGCCGGTGGCAAAAGCTCTCGGGCGCGGCGGGGGATGGAGCTAGAGTGCACAAACATGAGGGGAGGAAGAGGGATTTGGAGCAGGGGCTCACGGGGAGGTCGAAGAGCATGTCGGCCCCTCGGGGGAGGCCCTGCAGGCGACGAGCGGGCGGTGGAGATACACGGCGGCCGGTGGTGAAGAAGACTACGGTGGCGACGATGGAGGCCGTTCAGAGGTGCGTGGATCGACGGAGAGGACAAGGGCGGCGCGCCGAAGCTCTTGGACATGTCGAAGAGGTGAGGCCGTGGCGGTTGGCGCCGCAACAGTGAGAGGTGGCAACGGGGGCATTTGGTCTCGGGAGATAGAGAGCGGCAGAGGAGGGGATGAGCACTGGGGAAAGTGAGAGAGGCCGGGGGGCTTGCGTGGCACTCATAGCGGTCTCCAGCAGCAGCGGCAAGCAGGAGCTGGCCGAGCGTGTGCGTGCGCGCCGCGGCCACATGCCCTCGTGCCTACTGGCAGGAGGTTAGGGGTGACTGGCGCCTGAGCCTGGTTGGCTGGCTATCCACTGGGCCGGCCAGGTAAGTCCAGGTAGTTCCCTTCTTTTTATTATTTCTGTTTTCTGTTTTCTACCATTTGTTTTGATTTAGTTTTAGGCACTAAATCATTTTATTTTCTTCTGATAAATTTTGTAGGGACTATTCGGATTATTCTAGAGCCCCTCACGGAATATCACAATTATTGAAGCAATAAAAATATTTATAGCATTTA
Source organism: Triticum aestivum (assembly GCF_018294505.1). Taxonomy (NCBI): domain Eukaryota; kingdom Viridiplantae; phylum Streptophyta; class Magnoliopsida; order Poales; family Poaceae; genus Triticum; species Triticum aestivum. The sequence continues at coordinate 125,965,226 of NC_057805.1, read as the reverse complement.
ATTGGTCCAATTCAAAATAGCATATGAATTAATTCAAAATCTAACATGGCTAGGAAAATTGTGCATCACCTCCGGTTGCTGTTTCCAGCATTTTCCACAAATGATGAACATTTTTGAAAGCCATTTTGGGTTCACTAAAAATAATTTAGTTGAACCTATTTGAATTCCTTTGATGCTAGGTTTTGAGACAATCACCATTTCACATGAAATTTAAACATGATGCATGGATGCATATGCAACTATTTCAGGCAATTATTCTAGGGCTCTGACTACTCACCCCCACTAAACAAGAATCTTGTCCCGAGATTCAAGACGTGAGGTAAGAAGACAGAGGGGACACAAGCTAACACGATCTTCATCATCCAATTGCCATTCTCGAAGATGTTGATTCACTGATTCAAATTGATCTTGATGCCTTTGCTTTTGAGATCTTGAAGATGTTGATTCACTGATTCAAATTGATCTCGAAGATATTGATTCACTGATTCAAATTGATCCAACACGGCGATGATACGTCTCCAACGTATCTATAATTTTTTATTGTTAAATGCTATTATATTATCTGTTTTAGATTTTAATGGGCTTTAATATACCTTTTTATATTATTTTTGGGACTAACCTTAAATGGAAGCCCAGTGCAAATTGCTGTTTTTTTGCCTATTTCAGTGTTTCGCAGAAAAGGAAAATCAAACGGAATCCAAACGGAATGAAACCTTCGCGAGGATCGTTTTTGGAAAAAACGCAATCCAGGAGACTTGGAGTGGACGTCTAGGAAGCAACAAGGCGGCCACGATGTAGCAGGGCGCGCCCAGGGGGGTAGGCACGCCCCCACCCTCGTGGGCCCCTCGTGGCTCCACCGACCTACTTCATTCGCCTATATATACTCATATAACCTGAAAACATCCAGGAGCACCATGAAACCTATTTCCACCGCCGCAACCTTCTGTGCCCGTGAGATCCCATCTTGGGGCCTTTTTCGGCAATCTGCCGGAGGGGGAATTGATCATGCAGGGCTTCTACATCAACACCATAGCCTCTCCGATGATGTGTGACTAGTTTACCACAGACCTTCGGGTCCATAGTTATTAGCTAGATGGCTTCTTCTCTCTCTTTGGATCTCAATACAAAGTTCTCCTCGATTCTCTTGGAGATCTATTCGATGTAACTCTTTTTGTGGTGTGTTTGCCGAGATCCGATGAATTGTGGGTTTATGGACTTGATTATCTATGAATATTATTTGATTCTTCTCTGAATTCTTATATGCATGGTTTGATATCTTTGCAAGTCTCTTCAAATTATCGGTTTAGTTTGGCCTACTAGATTGATCTTTCTTGCAATGGGAGAAGTGCTTAGCTTTGGGTTGAATCTTGCGGTGTCCTTTCCCAATGACAGCAGGGGCAGCAAGGCACGTATTGTATTGTTGCCATCGAGGATAAAAAGATGGGGTTTATATCATATTGCTTGAGTTTATCCCTCTACATCATGTCATCTTTCGTAATGCGTTACTCCGTTCTTATGAACTTAATACTCTAGCTGCATGTTGGATAGTGGTCGATGTGTGGAGTAATAGTAGTAGATGCAGAATCGTTTCGGTCTACTTGACAGGGACGTGATGCCTATATTCATGATCACTACCTTAGATATCATCATAACTATGTGCTTTTCTATCAATTGCTCGGCAGTAATTTGTTCACCCACCGTAATACATGCTATCCTGAGAGAAGCCACTAGTGAAACCTATGGCCCCCGGGTATATTTTCTATCATATTAATTTCCTATCAATTAGCTATTTTTATCATCATTTATTTTACAATCTTTACTTTCCAATCTATACAACAAAAATACCAAAAATATGTATCTTATTTTCTTTATCAGATCTCACTTTTGCAAGTGGTCATGAAGGGATTGACAACCCTTTTATCACGTTGGTTGCACGGTTCTTGATTGTTTGTGCAGGTACTAGGGACTTGCATGTAGTCTCCTACTGGATTGATACCTTGGTTCTCAAAAACTGAGGGACATACTTACGCTACTTTGCTGCATCACCCTTTCCTCTTCAAGGGCAAACCAACGCATGCTCAATAGGTAGCAAGAAGGATTTCTGGCGCCGTTGCCGGGGAGATCTACACAAAAGTAAAGACATACCAAGTACCCATCACAAATTCTTATCCCTCGCATTACATTATTTGCCATTTGCCTGTCGTTTTCCTCTCCCCCACTTCACCTTTGCCATTTTATTCACCCTTTTTCGTTCGTCTCTTTTCGCTTGCTTCTTCTGTGCTTGTGTGTTGGATTGATTGTTTGTCACGATGGCTCAAGATAATACTAAGTTGTGTGACTTTTCCAATACCAACAATAATGATTTTATTCGCATTCCGATTGCTCATATTACTGATGCTAAATCTTGTGAAATTAATGTTGTTTTGTTGAATCTTGTCATGAAAGATCAATTTTCTGGCCTTCATAGTGAAGATTCCTCTACCCATCTAAACAACTTCGTTGATTTGTGTGATATGCAAAAGAAGAAAGATGTGGATAACGATATTGTTAAATTGAAGCTATTTCCTTTTTCGCTTAGATATCGTGCTAAAACTTGGTTCTCTTCTTTGCCTAAAAATAGTATTGACTCATGGAATAAGTGCAAAGATGCTTTTATCTCTAAGTATTTTCCTCCCGCTAAGATCATGTTTCTTAGAAACGATATCATGAATTTTAAGCAACTTGATCATGAGCATGTTGCACAAGCTTGGGAGAGGATGAAATTAATGATACGTAATTGCCCTACACATGGTTTTAATTTATGGATGATTATACAAAAAATTTATGTTGGATTGAATTTTGCTTCTAGAAATCTTTTAGATTCGGCCGTGGGAGGCAATTTTATGGAAATCACTCTAGGATAAGCCACTAAACTCATAGATAATATTGTGGTTAATTATTTTCAATGCCACACCGAAAGATCTACTAGTAAAAAGGTTCATGGGATAGAAGAGATTAATGTTTTGAGTGGAAAGATGGATGAACTTATGAAATTGTTTGCTAATAAGAGTGTTTCTTCTGATCCTAATGATATGCCTTTGTCTACTTATATTGAGAATAATAATGAATCTATGGATGTGAATTTTGTTTGTAGGAACAATTTTGGTAACAACGCGTATAGAGGAAATTTTAATTCTAGGCTGTTCCCTAGTAATTCCTCTAATAATTATGTTAATTCATACAACAATTCCTATGGAAATTTTAATAAGATGCCCTATGATTTTGAGAGTAGTGTTATAGAATTTATGATTTCGCAAAAGAATTTCAATGCTTTGCTTGAAGAAAAATTGCCTAAGATTGATGAGTTGGCTAGGAACGTGGATAGAATTTCTCTTGATGTTGATTCTTTGAAACTTAGATCTATTCCACCTAAGCATGATATCAATGAGTCTCTCTAAGCCATGAGAATTTCCATTGATGAGTGCAAAGAAAGAACCGCTAGGATGCGTGCTAAAAAGGATTGCTTTGTAAAAGCGTGTTCTTCTAGTTTTCATGACAATGATGATGAAGATCTAAAAGTGATTGATGTCTCCCCTATTAAATCTTTGTTTTCCAATATGAATCTTGATAAACATGGGACTGGAGATGAGTCAACTTTAGCTAAAAGGTGTCCCAATGATTCGGAGTTTTTAGATCTTGATGCAAAAATTGGTAAAAGTGGGATTGAAGAGGTCAAAACTTCACATAGCAATGAACCCACTATTTTAATTGTTATAATTGTTCTTTAATAGATTGTATTTCCTTGTTGCAATCTGTGTTAAATTCTCCTCATGCTTATGATCAAAATAAAGCTTTCACCAAACATATCGTTGATGCTTTAATGCAATCTTATGAAGAAAAACTTGAATTAGAAGTTTCTATCCCTAGAAAACTTTATGATGAGTGGGAACCTACTATTAAAATTAAGATTAAAAGCATGAATGTTATGCTTTGTGTGATTAGGGTGCTAGTGTTTCCACGATTCCAAAAACTTTGTGTGATGTGCTAGGTTTCCGTGAATTTGATGATTGTTCTTTAAATTTGCATCTTGTAGATTCCACCATTGAGAAACCTATGGGAAGGATTAATGATGTTCTTATTGTTGCAAATAGGAATTATGTGCCCGTAGATTTTTTTGTTCTTGATATAGATTGCAATCCTGCATGTCCTATTTTTCTTGGTAGACCTTTCCTTAGAACGATTGGTGCAATTATTGATATGAAAAAGGAAATATTCGATTCCAATTTCCATGAAGGAAAGGCATGGAACACTTTCCTAGAAAGAAAATTAAATTACCTTATGAATCTATTATGAGAGCCACTTATGGATTGCATACCAAAGATGACAATACCTAGATCTATTCTTGTTTTTATGCCTAGCTAGGGGCGTTAAACGATAGCGCTTGTTGGGAGGCAACCCAAATTTATTTTTGTTTCTTGCTTTTAGTTTATGTTTAGTAATAAATAATTCATCTAGCCTCTGTTTAGATGTGGTTTTATGTTTTATTAGTGTTTGTGCCAAGTAGAACCTTTGGAAATACGTGGGTGAAGCCTTTGTGATCTTGCTGTAAAAAGCAAAAACTTTAGCACTCACAAGATTAGCTGCCATTTTTTTTACTGGAGAGTGCTTTTAGGTTGAATCTTTTTTCAGATGATTAATAGATAAATTCCTCACGTCCACAAATTTATTTCAGAATTTTTGTAGTTACTGAAGTATACGTTTGATACAGATTGCTACAGACTGTTCTGTTTTTGACAGATTCTGTTTTTCGTATGTTGTTTGCTTATTTTGATGAATCTATGGCTAGTATCGGGGGGTATGAACCATAGAGAAGTTGGAATGCAGTAGGTTTAACACCAATATAAATAAAGAATGAGTTCATTACATTACCTTAAAGTTGTGATTTGTTTTCTTATACTAATGGAGCTCATGAGATTTTCTGTTGAGTTTTGTGTTGTGAAGTTTTCAAGTTTTGGGTAAAGATTTGATGGATTATGGAGTAAGGAGTGGCAGGAGCCTAAGCTTCGGGATGCCCAAGGAACCCCAAGGTAAAATTCAAGGACAACCAAAAGCCTAAGCTTGGGGATGCCCCGGAAGGCATCCCCTCTTTCGTCTTCGTCTATCGATAACTTTACTTGAGGCTATATGTGTTTTGCTTGGAGCGTCTTGTATGATTTGAGTCCTTGCTTTCTAGTTTATCATAATCATCCTTGCTGTACACACATTTTGGGAGAGACACACATGAATCGGAATTTATTAGAATACTCTATGTGCTTCACTTATATCTTTTGAGCTAGATAATTTTGCTCTAGTGCTTCACTTATTTTTTTTAGAGCACGGTGGTGGTTTTATTTTATAGAAATTATTGATCTCTCATGCTTCACTTATATTATTTTGAGAGTCTTTTATAACAGCATGGTAATTTTATTTGGCTATAAAATTAGTCCTAATATGATAGACATTCAGGATGGGTATGATAAAAACATTCATATAGAGAGCATTGAATACTATAATACTTGATAGATGTTTTGAGATATAAAGGTAGTAATGTTGGAGTCATACTAGTTGGGTAATTGTGTAATTGAGAAATACTTGTGTTAAAGTTGGCAAGTCCCGTAGCATGCATGTATGGTAAACATTGTGTGACAAATTTGAAGCATGGGGTGTTCTTCTGAGTGCTTTCCTTATGAGTGGCGGTTGGGGACGAGCGATGGTCTTTTCCTACCAATCTATCCCTCTAGGGGCATTCATAGTAGTACTTTGCTTCAAGGGCTAATAAAATTTTGCAATAAGTATATGAGTTGTTTATGACTAATGTGAGTCCATGGATCATACGCACTCTTACCTTTCTGCAATTTGCTAGCCTCTACAGTACCGTGCATTGCCCCTTTCTCACCTCGAGAGTTGGTGCAAACTTTGCCGGTGCATCCAAACCCCGTGATATGATACGCTCTATCACACATAAGCCTCCTTATATCCTCCTCAAAACAGCCACCATACCTACCTATTATGGCATTTCCATAGCCATTCCGAGATATATTGCCATGCAACTTTCCACCGTTCTGTTTGTTATGACACACTCCATCATTGTCATATTGCTTTGCATGATCATGTAGTTGACATCGTATTTGTGGCAAAGCCACTTTCATAATTCTTTCATACATGTCGCTCTTGATTCATCGCATATCCTGGTACACCGCCGGAGGCATTCACATAGAGTCATATTTTTGTTCTAGTATCGAGTTGTAATATTGAGTTATGAAAAAAAAGTGTGATAATTATCATTATTAGAGCATTGTCCCATGTGAGGAAATAAATAAAAGAGGCCAAAGAAGCCCAAATAAAAAAAAGAGGCCAAAGAAGCCCAAATAAAAAAATGAGAGAAAAAGAGAGAAGGGAGAATGTTACTATCCTTTTCCACACCTTGTGCTTCAAAATAGCACCATGATCTTCATGATAGAGAGTTTCTTATTTTGTCACTTTCATATACTAGTGGGAAGTTTTCATTATAGAACTTGGCTTGTATATTCCAATGATGGGCTTCCTAAAAATGCCTGAGGTCTTCGTGAGCAAGCTAGTTGGATGCACACCCACTTAGTTTCTTTTGATGAGCTTTCATACACTTATAGCTCTAGTGCATCCGTTGCATGGAAATCCCTACTCCTCGCATTGACATCAATTGATGGGCATCTCCATAGCCCGTTGATTAGCCGTGTCAATGTGAGACTTTGTCCTTTTTTGTCTTCTCACATAACCCCCATCATCATATGCTATTCCACCTATAGTGCTATGACACCCGCATAATTAAGCTACAGTAACCTTCTACTAATGATGCCACGTCACCACGATTATTGTTGCTAATCCCGCGTTAGTTCAAAACGATTCAAATTCAAATTTGAGTTAATGGCAAACATCAAAAGTTTTGAAACGTTAAAACTAAAATGTTCGGGTTGCGGAAAACAATCCATAAATTATTTTGGTGAAGTAACCACACTTTTACAAAATGTTTGAATATTTTGAAATAAATAAAATAGTAGCAGAAACAGATAATTAAATGCCTTTTTCAATTAATAAAATATTAAGCTAATTTATTTAATTTCCCGAACTAATGGGGCAGTGACATATTTATGAAACTAAATTAGGAACTAGTTTTGTATTTTATCTAAACTATAGCAATGTGAAACAACAATACAGAAAAGAATAAATAAAAACAAAACAAAATAAAACAACACGTAGAACCCCCCGGGCCACATGGCCCAAATGGCCGAAGTTGCCAGGCCGGCCCACCTAACCCCCCCTCGTTCCTCTTCCTCTGTTCACCCCACCCCCGTGGACACAGAGCGCCCGTCCATGGTGCCGATGGCCATGGGGCGGCCATCCGGTGCACCCCGGCGCCTACTAGCTCGACGACAACCCCTCCCAGACGCACCAAAACCCTAGAGCCCTCCTGCCTTTCCCCCCTCGCTTTCTCCCTCGTCAGATCCGCCACACCGAACCACCCGTCACCACAGCGAATCTCGCCGGCGTGGCTACCCTCCTCCCCGGCTCCTGGTTTCAGTCCCTCTGCTCCGCCGTCATCGTCTACGTTGCGTGAGGCTGCCCGTGGGAACTAGGACCCCCCTGCATCGAGCCCTGCACCATCTCCGTCGTCCTCGGCCCCGTCGATCATCGCCATCGATTCCGGCAAGGCCGAGGCATCCCCGAGGCCGCTGAGCTTCTCTACGCATCCACTGTGAGCTCCCTCTCAAAACCCCTCTCTGCCCCGTTTGATTTGGTGCCCATAGCCACCCACGCCATCGGAGCTGAAGCTCCTCGCCGCCGGGCATGTCGCAGCCGTGGCCACAGCCACTACCTCTCGCGTCTGAGCATGGCGTTGTGCTCCTTGCCTTCCCTGTCTTCCAATGCGACCCCTACCTCCTCTTCCCGTGCCCTGCATCGCCGATGGCCAAGCGCGCCCGAAGCCGCCGTCGCTCCACCTCGTCGCTGGCATCGAACCCGGCCATCTCGCGGCCAGCCAACACCACCGCTGGATGCGCGCGAACCTCACGAAGCCGTAGGTGCAAACCGCGTTCGAAACGAGCCACCGTAGACGAATTCCGACACCTCCCGTGCACGCCGCCGTCGTTGTGGTTGCCGGCGATTAGCCGCCAGCGCGCTGACGTGGCACCACTAACCCAGCCACTAACCCCTCTCTCTGTGCCGCTGACCGCTGGGCCGCACGCGCTAAGTAATTATTTGTTAATTAAACTACCTAATTAGCTAACCTAAACAGTCACTGACAGTCAGTCCCATGCCCTTAATTAACCGTCCTTTTTATTAACACATAGATTAAGACCACTGTCACTGACAGGTGGGGCCCTGTCACTGTTCCATTGGATAGAGCCGGCCTAGTCACCCTGTTGAGTCAGCAGCTTGGCCCACCAGTCAGCCTCTGCTGACTGGGCAGTTGACCCTGTCAACTGGGTCCACTGTCAGCCACTTATGCACCTCTCTGTGTACCCATAACACTTTATTCTTTTATTTCGAAATAATATTAACTTCAGAAAATTCAGAAAATGAATTAAAACTTTGAAAGTTAATATAAAATAATCTATAGCTCAGATGAAAATACTTTGTACATGAAAGTTGCTCAGAACGACGAGACGAATCCGAATACGCAGTCCATTCGTCCGCCGCACGTCCCTAGCATAGTGAACGTGCAACAACCTACCTCTGTTTCATTTGTCCGAAAATGCCAAACACCGGGAATACTTTCCCGTATGTTTTCCCCCTTCGCCGGAATCACCTATCCCCGCGTTAAATTACCCCTGGCACTGTTTATTGCCTTGTTATATTTTGCGTGATGCTTTGTTTGCTCTGTATTTACTGTTTCTTCCCCATCTTCTTCTCCGGTAGACCCCGAGACCGGCGCTGATGCCACCGAGTACGGCTACGTCACCGACGACCCCTCCTTCTTGCAGAGCAACCAGGCAAGCCCCCCCTTGATCACCAGATATCGCCTATTACTTCTCTCTACTGCACGCATTAGAGTTGTGTAGCATGTTAATGCTTTCGGTTAATCCTATTCTCCTGCATAGCCTGTCATTGTTGCTAAAGTTGTTACCCTTACCTGCAATCCTAAATGCTTAGTATAGGATGCTAGTATTCCATCAGTGGCCCTACATTCTTGTCATTCTGCCATGCTATACTATCGGGCCGTGATCACTCGGGAGGTGATCACGGGTATATACTTATATACATGATTTATGATACATGTGGTGACTAAAGTCGGGTCGGCTCGTAGAGTACCCGCAAGTGATTCCGATGTGGGGGCTGAAAGGACAGGTGGCTCCATCCCGGTAGAGGTGGGCCTGGGTTCCCGACGGCGCCCGACTGTTACTTTGTGGTGGAGTGACAGGGCAGGTTCAGACCACCTAGGTGAGAGGTGGTCCTGGCCCTGGTCGGCGTCTGCGGTTACTTCAAAATAACACGCTTAAAGAGATCTTGGTATTTGATCTGAGTCTGGCCACTTGCCTATACACACTAACCAACTACGCGGGAACAGTTATGGGCACTCGACGTCGTGGTATCAGCCAAAGCCTTCTTGACGTCAGTGACTGAGCGGCGCACGCCGGATTGGACCGTAAGCCTACGCTTGTATTAAGGGGGCTAGGTCTGCTTCCGGCCGCGTTCGCAACCGGCAGGTGTGCAATGGGCGATGGGCCCAGACCCCTGCGCGCATAGGATTTAGACCGGCGTGCTGACCTCTCTGTTGTGCCTAGGTAGGGCTGCGACGTGTTGATCTTCCGAGGCCGGGCATGACCCAGGAAAGTGTGTCCGGCCAAAGGGGATCGAGCGTGTTGGCTAATGTGGTGCACCCCTGCAGGGAAGTTTATCTATTCAAATAGCCGTGATCCTCGGTAACAGGACGACCTGGGGTTGTACCTTGACCTTATGACAACTAGAACCGGATACTTAATAAAACACACCCTTCCAAGTGCCAGATATAACTCGGTGATCGCTCTCAAACAGGGTGACGAGGGGAGGATCGCCGGGTAGGATTATGCTATACGATGATACTTGGTGAACTTACCATCTACTCTCTTCTACATGCTGCAAGTTGGAGGCTGCCAGAAGCGTAGTCTTCGATAAGACTAGCTATCCCCCTCTTATTCTGGCATTCTGTAGTTCAGTCCACCGATATTGCCCCTTACACAGATACCCATGCATATGTAGTGTAGATCCTTGCTTGCGAGTACTTTGGATGAGTACTCACGGTTGCCTTTCTCCAGCTTTTTCCCCTTTCCATTCTTCTCGGTTGTCGCAACCAGATGCGGGAGCCCAGGAGTCAGACGCCACCTTCGATGACTCCTACTACACTGAGGGTGCCTACTACTACGTGCAGGCCGCCGCCGACGACCAGGAGTAGTTTAGGAGGATCCCAGGCAGGAGGCATGCGCCTCTTTTGATCTGTATCCCAGTTTGTGCTAGCCATCTTATGGCAACTTGTTTAACTTATGTCTGTACTCAGATATTGTTGTTTCCGCTGACTCATCTATGTTCGAGCACTTGTATTCGAGCCCTCAAGGCCCCTGGCTTGTATTATGATGCTTGTATGACTTATTTTACTTTTAGAGTTGTGTTGTGATATCTTCCCGTGAGTCCCTGATCTTGATCGTACACATTTGCGTGTATGATTAGTGTACGATTGAATCGGGGGTGTCACAAGTGCTATATTTGTGGCTTGCGCTCATGTATTGTGTAAGGGTTGAAAAGGCTGAAGCGCGTTAAAAAGTATGAACCAATTGCTCGGCTTGTCATCGGGGTTATGCATGATGGGAGCATTTTGTGTGACGAAAATGAAGCATGGCCAAACTATATGATTTTGTAGGGATAAGCTTTCTTTGGCTATGTTATTTTGATAAGACATAATTGCTTGGTTAGCATGTTTGAAGTATTACTATTTTTATGTCAATATTAAACTTTTATCTAGAATCTTTTGGATCTGAACATTCATGCCACAATAAAGAGATTACATTGAAAATTATGTTAGGTAGCATTCCACATCAAAAATTCTGTTTTAATCATTTACCTACTCAAGGACGAGCAGGAATTAAGCTTGGGGATGCTTGATACGTCTCCAACGTATCTATAATTTTTTATTGTTCCATGCTATTATGTTATCTGTTTTGGATGTTTAATGGGCTTTAATATACCTTTTTATATTATTTTTGGGACTAACCTATTAACCGGAAGCCCAGTGCAAATTGCTGTTTTTTTTGCCTTTTTTAGTGTTTCGCAGAAAAGGAATATCAAACGGAATGAAACCTTCGCGAGGATCTTTTTGGAACAAACGCAATCCAGGAGACTTGGAGTGGACGTCAAGGAAGCAACGAGGCGGCCACGAGGTAGGAGGGCGCGCTCAGGGGGGGTAGGCGCGCCCCCACCCTCGTGGGACCCTCGTGCCTCCACCAACCTACTTCTTTCGCCTATATATACTCATATACCCTGAAAACACCCAGGAGCACCACAAAACCTATTTTCCACCGCCGCAACCTTCTGTACCCGTGAGATCCCATCTTGGGGCCTTTTTCGGCGATCTGCCAGAGGGGGAATCGATCAGGGAGGGCTTCTACATCAAAACCATAGCCTCTCCGATGATGTGTGAGTAGTTTACCACAGACCTTCGGGTCCATAGTTATTAGCTAGATGGCTTCTTCTCTCTCTTTGTTTCTCAATACAATGTTCTCCTCGATTCTCTTGGAGATCTATTCGATGTAACTCTTTTTGCGGTGTGTTTGCCGAGATCCGATGAATTGTGGGTTTATGAACTGGATTATCTATGAATATTATTTGATTCTTCTCTGAATTCTTATATGCATGATTTGATATCTTTGCAAGTCTCTTCGAATTATCGGTTTAGTTTGGCCTACTGGATTGATCTTTCTTGAAATGGGAGAAGTGCTTAGCTTTGAGTTCAATCTTGTGGTGTCCTTTCCCAGTGAAAGCAGGGGCAGCAAGGCACGTATTGTATTGTTTCCATCGAGGATAAAAAGATGGGGTTTATATTATATTGCTTGAGTTTATCCTTCTACATCATGTCATCTTGCCTAATGCGTTACTCCGTTCTTATGAACTTAATACTCTAGATGCATGCTGGATAGCGGTTGATGTGTGGAGTAATAGTAGTAGATGCAGAATCGTTTCGGTCTACTTGACACAGACGTGATGCCTGTATTCATGATCATTGCCTTAGATATCAACATAACTATGCGCTTTTCTATCAATTGCTAGGCAGTAATTTGTTCACCCACCGTAATACATGCTATCTTGAGAGAAGCCACTAGTGAAACCTATGGCCCCCGGGTCTATGTTCTATCATATTAATTTCCTATGAATTAGCTATTTTTATCATCGTTTATTTTGCAATCTTTACTTTCCAATCTATACATCAAAAATACAAAAAATATTTATCTTATTATCTTTATCAGATCTCACTTTTGCAAGTGGCCGTGAAGGGATTGACAACCCCTTTATCACGTTGGTTGCAAGGTTCTTGATTGTTTGTGCAGGTACTAGGGACTTGCGTGTAGTCTCCTACTGGATTGATACCTTGGTTCTAAAAAACCGAGAGAAATACTTATGCTACTTTGCTGCATCACCCTTTCCTCTTCAAGGGAAAACCAACGCATGCTCAAGAGGTAGCAGGTGACAAAAGGAATGAGGAACCCTACAAGAATTGATCTTCTCAAAGATCGAGCAACTCATGATGAACTCACGAAATGAGACGTTGAATCATCTCTTGAGATGAGACACAAAGAGATGACGAAAGTTCAATTTGGTAGGCAACAGTTCCACGCTTGAGTAAGATGGTGCATGGTTTCAAAGTAGCGAGGAGTTAATTGCTACGATTCCATAACGGGCACCTTAGGGAAGGTGACTCATAGAACTATTTCCTTAAGTGGCAACAATAATTACTTTTGATACGGAGATCATTGGAACTCTTCATACCAGCCTAAGGCAATTTACGAACGATCGTTTGACGGAGTTCGAGAGAACGTCATACTTGGGCTAGAATGGATGATGTGGACTACCTTGTTGAAGACAACGCGATGGATGATTTCTTCTTATCATCGAGAAAGGATAGGGCCCAGGGTAAGCCCAATTTGAGGATGATCCTGAATAGCAATTACTGAGAAGGGCAGCCCATGGTAAAATGGCACAATGGCAGGTGCAAGCTGGGAACAAAATGTAAATTATAGGAATGTTCCAACCATCATATCTGCCTGAGATTCAGATCCGATTGGTGATAGGACGCTTCAGACTCAACATGTGTGAAAGGAAAGTTTGCAACAAAAATCGACGAGATGGCGTTGGGAAATTCTCGGGAGATGAACTACGATAGCAAGCTCCAAAACTTGAGCTGGCTCTGCTACATACACGTGAACATGATGTCCAAGACAAGCATGACCACATAGAAGTCTTAAAACAAAACACTACTGAGTTCTAGTTGGGAACCATCATCGAGGATAACGGAATCTTGTACAAATCCGTCTGGTACCTTCAGGACTAGCACTTAGAACTTATTATCCTTGAACAAATCAATCAGTGGCTTCGTGTGATAGGGACACATATAGAATGAAGGTTACAAGTCTCCAAACCACAGAATACTTCGCACGTATGCATGACTGATTTTGGATGATTCCAGAGGAAACAAAACAAACCTTTCTCAAATTCTTGGCGGCAACTTGCACCTGATGCACGTGAACTTGGAGAAAGTCACTTCTTACACCAAACATATACTTCATGAACGGAACATGAAGATAATGCTTACAAAAGTTTCCAACACTAGCTTGATGTTCATCAAGAATCATGGAGGAAATAGAATGCTGCTGATGGGCTCAACAACAAATCATAAAGATTTCCATGAAGATGGAATTCCACAACTATGTGAACAAAGCGATAGCATTGGTTAGAACAAAAGACATAATGATGTATGCTCGAGGATCAACCATGAGTAAGACAACATTACAAAGATCGTTGGTTCTGATTTGATTTGACGATAGCCCACACTCAAAGCAAAGTTTGGACAAGATAATAGATCCAACAACTAATCACGAAGATCAATCGATGAAGATATCATCTTCCTTCAACACACACATACAAAAGATATCCCTTGAAATGAACTAAGTAAGGCAAAGCTTTTATCTTCTAACTCTCCAAGTTGTTGTTTAGCTTAACCAACTAGCTCAGGGGGTATCCAATATAGATTCTTGGAGAAGAGGTGGTTTATAGGGAAACCGTTTGATCATGGACTCAACATAACGGCCAGGGGACAACCTCGTGATACTTCCGTGAAGATATTCGGAAAATCACGAATCATCGCTATGTTATTAAGCTCGAGAACAATCTTGTTTTCGAGGCGGGATGATGTGATCAAATAAGCATGGGATTTACAAAATCCTAACTCTTTGATCGAAGTGTGCACCAGGAAAATTGGACTAGGTCGCATGATCAATCTGAGAATGATGATTCAATAACCAACACGCTAATATTGGAATATTGTCCATTAAGTACTAAGCAACGGGGTTGCTAGGAGTATTGATTTCACGCATCATGGTTTACTTTTCGGTATTCCGGAGATCGAGGAAATAAATGATGATGGCGAGAAGTATCACTTCATCAAGAATTGATAGGATGGTGTGCAATTCCCATGAAAATCCTGACATAAAGAGGGTAATACTTCAGGGGAGAACAGACTAGGAGCTGGATTAGCATTCTTAATCTGCGGAATACTATTACTTTGACCCAATCCTAGATATGGATGAGGTACTGGAGTTTGTTTCTCCTAGTCATTCTAAAATAGAATGACTTGACGGCCCACAAGAGTAAAAGGCATCGATCAACACGGATGCACAAAAACTCCTGACTATCAACTGATACACGAGGGTCAGAATACAACTGAAAAGGGACAACTCAAAGGAACATATGGTTTTCTAAGTTGTGGATGCATATATTAACATGTCGAACAAAGATGAACATATTTCTTCCGCATAACCCATGCACAAGAGGAAGAACTGGCAGATTCCCAACATAGAATCGATAACTCGTCAAGAGTACTCCTATTGTGATCTTTTGGTTCAAAAGAACTTCTGTCGTGGATGGTTCATGGATAAACCACAGACCTTGAGGACTATCACAAAGGTTACTAATATCCTAAAGGAACGAGCAAACACTATCAACACGAAGTAAGTAGAGTGGAAATTGGGTTCAAGGACCCAGAAATAGAATAACTACTAACTAAATAACATCACGAGATGCTTTCAGGATGGTGGCCAGAATCATCACACTGGGAATATAAAGCATTGCTAGATTACTGGGTGGTACTCTAAGATAACCTAGTGTCATAATAATAGCTGCGACATATATGTCGAGGCAATGGAGTACCTTAACACACTGAATGGTGTGGTTAACCTCGCCTAAAAGGACATCAGAACAGGGAGAAAGAATTTGCAAATGCATCATACTATTTAGAAACCTGGGATGACTCGGACAGCATAATGGCTATATTGCTCAAAAGGATTTGAGACATCCTGCAAATTGGTGGCATAACCACTGAACATCACAATATCAAGGTTCCAAGACCAACTGTTAATACGCGGAAGTACTAGAAACTGAGCTATGACTCGAATCCATCATGCCTATAAGTCTCTATCATAGTAACTCGTCATTCTGATAGAAAGATGAGAAGGCCTAGTTTCTTATCCCCGTAGAAAGATGAGGGTGACTCAGATCAGAAGGACATAAGGTAAAGGAGTAAAAAGAGCCTTATGTTCCCTTCCACAATCAATCCCCTTATATAACTACAACATTTCTAGACTCAAGTTCGACCAGTTTGGCTTGGTAATCCTACAAGCAGTTAGGCTCTGGTACCAAAGCTGTCAGGGGCCCCGATCTTAAGTCACACCGATCTAGTATGTAACACATCATATCACTTTGCATCCTCACGCACGGTATCCCCACGGGTGCCACCTTACCTGGCCCGGGACTGTTTGTTCCTTTTGGCTCACGTATATGATAGTGTCGCTAGCATCCGAAGGACAGAGAACCCGAGTCAACATGACTAGTCATAAACCCAAGGTGGCACTAACTTATAGGGACATGCATACATGACCCAGCAACGAACGTGTCGATCATCAACGCATGAACCCAAGTCGTAGCAAGCTACAAGGACTTAAAGGAACAACGCGTGACATTTCCTCGAAGTGATAGACATAGGAACAAAGAAGGACACATGCCGGCCATCCTAAGTGTTCCGGAGCAGTAGCAAGCTACCATGGCTCAGTGGAAGCACTAGGAGACATTTCCCCATAAGAGAGGCTACCAAGAATAAACAACTAGGTTGTCAGATCCCACACATACCAAGCATTTCGAAATCATACAGACAATATGCTTGATATGTCCAAATACAACATGGCATCACAACAAAACTCTATGACTCAAAGTATTTCTTCAATAGGCTCCGAGGAGTCAGATATTACAAACATGGGTCACATGACCCAACATACAGAGCATACATGCAACAGGAGCATAAACATGTCTGGGTACAGACATCTACGAATGAAAAAGGCTGAGAAGCCTGACTATCTACAAGACCCTCCCAAGGTACAAGATCATAGCTGAGGTAACAAGCTAAACGTCGAAGTCCAAGCGGA
Source organism: Triticum aestivum (assembly GCF_018294505.1). Classification (NCBI taxonomy): domain Eukaryota; kingdom Viridiplantae; phylum Streptophyta; class Magnoliopsida; order Poales; family Poaceae; genus Triticum; species Triticum aestivum. The sequence continues at coordinate 125,948,514 of NC_057805.1, read as the reverse complement.
ACTACTAGTGAGACTGAAGTCTCTCTGCAAAAACATAAATTAAGCAACGTGAGTATAAATGTACCCAGCAAGACTTACATCAGAACTAGCTACATATGCATCAGTATCAACAAAGGGGGTGGTGGAGTTTAACTGTAGCAAGCCAGCTTTGACTCAGTGGCTATCCTGTACTACGACTACTGGTAACTCTTTTGAGGTGGCACACACGAGTCCCAATATTCACCATATCAATACACCACTATGGATCCGCTTCCGTCTCCCTACGAGAAGGCCATCCATAGCACTCACGCTTATCTTGCACATTTTAGAGTATCCACTTTCACTTGTCTATGAGTTGTATAAGCAACCCAGAAGTCCTTTACCGCGGACGCGGCTATTCGAATAGATCATGTTAACCCTGTAGGGGTGTACTTCTTCACACACGCTCTCGCCACTTGCCGCCATGTACACATCATGTATCTCGACAACCTTCAAGTGGAAGCCTGGCAATGGTATCAGCCACGACCTCACTAGCCGCGCAAGACTCTAGTCCAGGTTTATCGCCTATTCGTGTTCCATCCACAAGGAGACTCGACCGGGGTTTCACTCACGGCCCCAAACGATGTGAGCAGGGTTCCCAAGCCCACCATACGGGTTCCACTTGGTACACGGTGCCACTGCACCTAGTCTGTCCCAAGCCCACCTGTACCGGGTGCCACTTGGTCGACTACTAGCACTACCTACAAACGCTAGAAACTAGTTGCAACTCCTGGACAGAGATCGAGATGGTTAATAAGTCGAGAGGGGCACTTAAGCATTCCAATGCATGGTAGTAACTGTCTTGGATCACAGACACAGAACTCAGTTCCTAAGGACGGTCCCAATGAGACAACCCACCATGTACTCCTACATGGCCTCTCATCGCTACCTTTACCAAATCATGTTCACACACTTAACTCTCAACAGTATAACATGTTCACCATGTTCCAATTCATCCCCGATGAATCAGACCTGACTCAACTCTAAGCAGTAGCAAGGCATGACAAGCAAGCATGGATGAGTAGGTACATCATGGCTCAAACAACTCCTACTCATGCTAGTGGGTTTCAACTATTTACTGTGGCAAAGATAGGTCATACAGAGGAAAAGGGTTCAGCTACTGCAGCATGTAACAGTTGAAACGTTGTTGTCCTAATGCAGTAAAAGAGAGCAAGATCAAGAGAGTGGGATTTTATCAGAATGTTCAATGGGGGTTTGCTTGCCTGGCACTTCTGAAGATAGCATCGTGTCTTCATAAGTGTCATCGATCACATCGTCGGAATAACGTCTACCGAGAGGGAACAACACCGACAAAGGAACAGAAACAACATTCAATTTAAGGCAATGCACAAGCAAATGAATGATATGACATATTAAGGTACTGAATTGAGCTAATGCAACAACAAGTCATTTTAATTGAAGTGGAACTCAAACTACATCAAGTTCCAACTCCAAACCTATTTCTCAAATTTACCCTAATCATGTTTTATCCTAAACAGTGGTGTTAACTTGCTCAAACATGCATGAACATGGCATAAACATAATCCTTGGATTTTTCTGATCATTTTTCATATATAACTTATTTCATTTGGAGTTACACTTGAATTTCTATGAATTTTAGAAGTTTTGACTATTTTCTGGAATTTCCTGAATTAAATTAAACCCAGGAAACTGTTAATTGCATCACCACTGCGTCATGCCAATGTCTGTAGGTCAACTGCCCTGATTGGGGTCAAACCAGATGTGCAGGGCCCACATGTCAGCGACACCGGGTTAAACAGAGGGTAAATTAGCCTAAAAACAATTAGGGGCCGCCGGGACCCATCTGTCAGTGTCAGGGGTGTTTGGTTAGACGGTGATTAGCCTAAGCTAATCACCTGACCGGCGGGACCCACCGGTCGGTGGTACGACGGCGGCTCATCACCGGCGACCTCTGGTCACGGCGGTTGTCCGCACTAAGGGCCACGCGAGCGGCGGATGAGAGCACCGGGGCGTAGCCCGTGCTCTCACGCATCTAGGGGTAGGTGCGAGGAGGTGGGGTGGCCGGAGCTCGTCGGAGCAGAGCTCGTGGTGGCGGCCAAAGCTCGGCCTCGAGCGGCGCGGGGCTGTGGGGCTCGGGGAGGGAAACTAAGGGGCTCTTCAGCACCCTTGTGGTGCAAGGAATATGGTGACGCGCTCGGGAGCGAGCTGCGGTGGCTAAAGCGGCTGCGGCGACATGGCTGGTGGCAGAAGCTCTCAGGTGCGGCGGGGGATGGGGCTAGAGTGCACAAAGGCGAGGGGAGGAAGAGGGGTTTGGAGCAGAGGCTCACGGTGAGGTCGAAGAGCTGGTCGGCGCCTCGGGGGAGGCCCTGCAGGCGATGAGCGGGTGGTGGAGATGGACAGCGGCCGGTAGTGAAGAAGACGACGGTGGCGACGATGGAGGTCGTCCAGAGGTGCGTGGCTCGACGGAGAGACTGAGGGAGGCGCGTCGAAGCTCTTGGACACGTCGGAGAGGCGAGGCCATGGCGGTGGGCGCAGCAACAGCGAGCGGCGGCGACGGGGGCGTTCCGTCTCGGGAGATAGAGAGTGGCAGAGGAGGGGATGAGCACTGGGGGAAAGTTGGAGAGGCCGGGGGCTTTGCGTGGTGCTCGTAGCGGTCTCCAACAGCAGCGGCAAGCAGGAGCTGGCCGAGCGCGTGCGCGCGTGCCGCAGCCACACACCCTCTTGCCTACTAGCAGGAGGTTAGGGGTGATTCGCGCCTGGGCCTCATGGGCTGGTTGTCCACTGGGTCAGCCAGGTAAGTCCAGGTAGTTCCCCTCTTTTTATTATTTCTGTTTTCTGCCATTTTTTTGATTTAGTTTTAGGCACTAAATCATTTTATTTTCTTCTGATAAATTTTTTAGGGACTATTTGGATTATTCTGGAGCCCCTCACGGAATATCAGAATTATTGAAGCAATAAAAATATTTATAGCATTTAATTTCTCCAATTCAAAATAGCATATGAATTAATTCAAAATCCAACATGGCTAGGAAAATTGTGCATCACCTCCAGTTGCTGTTTCCAGCATTTTCCACAAATGATGAACATTTTTGAAAGCCATTTTGGGTTCACTGAAAATATTTTAGTTGAACCTATTTGAATTCCTTTGATTCTAGGGTTTGAGACAATCCCTATTTCAAATTCCCTGAAATTTAGACATGATGCATGGATGCATATGCAACTATTGCAGGCAATTATTCTAGGGCTGTGCCAAAAGTGCAAGAAGAACTCCCTCCGAGGAGGCCTCTACACAGGTTACATAGTAACAACTTTCGCAATTTGATTCATAATTATGGGTTCGAGAATACTCCTCGTAGGCACATACCGTCCAATTGGGACATATCTCGGCCAAGAGAAAACGGCGCAGGAACAAAACCGTGCGGACCGGAGAATAAACACATAATGGCTGAGTTGAAGAAAAATAGTGAATTAATTCATCAAGCCCTTCGGAAGATTCAAGGTTTGAAGGATCTACTCATGGTTATATTGGAGAATACTTCTTCATCATCACCATCATCCTCTTCACCACCAAAGGAAAACTGAGTATCGGGTATGGGCACTCCCCTTGGCTTGGGGGAGGTGCCCCGGTATCGTATCATCCCACTATCTTTTTGCCTTTACTTATTTTAGTTCGATCTTTTTCTTTAGATGAATAAAAGTTTAGTTCGATCCTTTCTTCTTTGAGAGTTTGCTTAGTGATCTATCCTTGTAATCGTGTGCAAGTTATATAATAAAGTTAGTTTGAGTTTTTGCTTTCTCTAATTTCATGTTGCAAATAAAAGAAAAGAAATAAGAAAGAAAAAGAGAAAGAAACTAAATAAAAGAAAGGAAATAAATGGAGAAAAGATCATATACTAATCTTATGGTAGGTGATGACACCACATAAGTAAAAGTATAAGTAGAAAATTTTATTATAGATTGACAAACAGAGCATTAGTCAATGATGCAACTCATGAAAGAATTAATAAGGCAGAGAAGATTCACATATAAATTTACTATCCTAGAAATCTTTTGTGATTGTGAGCCCTCATCAAAATATTATATGCCAAAATTGTTGACGTTGGACAAGGAAGACAACTTAATGGTTTATGTTTGTTTATATTCACATAGAAGTCATATTGTCATAGATCCTTTAACATGTGGTGCTTGCCCCTATCTTTGCTAGCCAAAAATTCCGCACTAAGTAGAGATACTACTTGTGCATCCAAAAACCCTTAAAACCAAATCTTACTTTCAAGTGTCCACCCTACCTACCTAGTCTATTTTCGGTGCAAAAAGGCAATAAAAATTGCTTCTAAATGTGTGAGATCATTTAGTGTAAGAGAAAATTGAGCGTTGCACAAACTTGTGATGGTGAAGAATAAAAGCGACAGACTGCATAATAAAGGTCGCTATCACAAGGGCAATGCAACGTGACGTTGTTTTGCACTAAGGGGTTGAGCATACAAACGAATAAGCGCGTGGCAACCTCTGCTTCCCTCTGCGAAGGGCCTATCTTTTACTTTTATGTATTTACTTTTATGCAAAGAGTCAAAGTTTTCCTTCTATCCCTTTTTATTTTTCTCCTTTGGCAAGCATCATGTGGTGAGGAAAGATCTAGGCGCATATGTCCAGTTGAATATAGATAGCATGAGTTATTATTGTTGACATCACCCTTGAGGTAAATACATTGGGAGGCGAAACTATAAGCCCTTATCTTTCTATGTGTCTGGTTGAAACGTTTTGCTCATGTGTACGCGGTGAGTGCTAGCAATCATAGAAGACTATATGATGGCTGAGTATGTGGACTTGCCTAAAGGCTCCGATACGTGACCCTTCCCGCAAAGATGATGAATTGTAGTTGGAAAATTGACTGAGAACATAGTTTGTTGGTTATTAATAGAGTTTTTGGTTTATACTTCATTTGTGTGATGAATTGTTACTTATTCATGAGAAGCATATGATAAAAGTTCTATAATAACAGTTTTATGTTTAATTTTGTTGCTGTTATAATAGTCTACATGATGCTTCTATGTCTGTATTTTGTTTTTATCGACACCTCTCTCTCAAAGCATGTGGACATGTTTTTCGATTTCGGTTTTCGCTTGAGGACAAGCGAGGTCTAAGCTTGGGGGAGTTGATACGTCCATTTTGTGTCATGTTTTATTACTGTTATTTATAATGTTTTTATCCATAATAATGCTTTTTGGAGTAATTTTAATGCCTTTTCTCTCATTATATGCAAGGTATACACAAAGAGGGAGAATTCCGGCAGCTGGAAATCTGGACCTGGAAAAGCTACGTCAGGCTACCTATTCTGCACAACTCCAAACAAGCTGAAACTTCACAGAGATTTTTTATGGATTACTTGATGAATATTGGAACAAATAACTACCAGAGGGGGCCCACCAGGTGGGCACAACCCACCTAGGCGAGCTAGGGAGCCCAGGGGCGCCCTGGTGGGTTGTGCTCACCCAGGCCCCCCTCCGGTGCCATCTGATACGTCTCCAACGTATCTATAATTTTTTATTGTTCCATGCTATTATCTATTCTGTTTTGGATGTTTAATGGGCTTATTTATACACTTTTATATTATTTTAGGGACTAACCTATTAACCGGAGGCCCAGCCCAAATTGTTGTTTTTTTCCTATTTCAGTGTTTCGCAGAAAAAGAATATCAAACGGAGTCCAAACGGAATGAAACCTTCGGGAACGTGATTTTTGGAACAAACGTGATCCAGAGGACTTGGAGTGGACGTCAAGCCACAGACGAGGAAGCCACGAGGTAGGGGGCACGCCTACCCCCACCCCCCATGCGCGCCCTCCACCCCCGTGGCCCCCTCGTGGCTCCACCGACCTACTTCTTCCTCCTGTATATACCTACGTACCCCCAAACCATCAGAAGCGACCACGAAAACTTAATTCCACCGCCGCAACCTTCTAGACCCGTGAGATCCCATCTTGGGTCCTTTTCCGGTGTCTTGCCGGAGGGGGCATTGATCATGGAGGGCTTCTACATCAACACCATAGCCTCTCCGATGATGTGTGAGTAGTTTACCTCAGACCTTCGGGTCCATAGTTATTAGCTAGATGGCTTCTTCTCTCTCTTTGGATCTCAATACAAAGTTCTCCTCGATTCTCTTGGAGATCTATTCGATGTAATCTTCTTTTGCGGTGTGTTTGTCGAGATCCGATGAATTGTGGGTTTATGGTCAAGATTATCTATGAACAATATTTGAATCTTCTCTGAATTCTTTTATGTATGATTGGTTATCTTTGCAAGTCTCTTCGAATTATCAGTTTGGTTTGGCCTACTAGATTGATATTTCTTGCAATGGGAGAAGTGCTTAGCTTTGGGTTCAATCTTGTGGTGTCCTTTCCCAGTGACAGCAGGGGCAGCATGGCACGTATTGTATTGTTGCCATCAAGGATAAAAAGATGGGGTTTATATTATATTGCATGAGTTTATCCCTCTACATCATGTCATCTTGCTTAAAGCGTTACTCTGTTCTTATGAACTTAATACTCTAGATGCATGCTGGATAGCGGTCGATGTGTGGAGTAATAGTAGTAGATGCAGAATCGTTTCGATCTACTTGTCACGGACGTGATGCCTATATACATGATCATACCTAGATATTCTCATAACTATGCTCAATTCTATCAATTGCTCGACAGTAATTGGTTCACCCACCGTAATACTTATGCTATCTTGAGAGAAGCCACTAGTGAAACCTATGGCCCCCGAGTCTATTTTCCATCATATTAATCTCCCGTTATTTCCGTTAGTGTTTTCTTGCTTTGTTTACTTTTACTCTTTATCATAAAAATACCAAAAATATTATCTTATCATCTCTATCAGATCTCACTCTCGTAAGTGACCGTGAAGGGATTGACAACCCCTTTATCGCGTTGGTTGCAAGGTTCTTATTTGTTTGTCTAGGTGCAAGGGACTTGAGCGTGACCTCCTACTGGATTGATACCTTGGTTCTCAAAAACTGAGGGAAATACTTACGCTACTTTACTGCATCACCCTTTCCTCTTCAAGGGAAAATCAACGCAGTGCTCAAGAGGTAGCAAGAAGGATTTCTGGCGCCGTTGCCGGGGAGGTGTGCACCAAGTCAAGTCAAGACATAGCAAGTACCCATCACAAACTCTTATCCCTCGCATTACATTATTTGCCATTTGCCTCTCATTTTCCTCTCCCCCACTTCACCTTTGCCGTTTTATTCGCCCTTCTTCCATTCGATCTTGTGTTACCATGTACCTTCTTTCTACTTGCATCTTCGCTTGCTAAAAGTTTATGGATCCTCATCCACTTGCTAATCTCTTTAAGAGATCCAATTATGATGAACCAATTTCTAGTGATTTTAGTGCACTAGATTATCTTTATGAGGTTTTGCTTGAAATTCGTGAATCTGAAAATTGTGATGAAGAAATTTATGAAGAGATTCACGATAGCTCCTTGAATAAAAAGAATGATTGCAATGATTTTACTATAAATTCTCTTGATGTCAATTGTGCTAATAATATGCAAAGCCCTAAGCTTGGGGATGCTAGTTTTGCTATGTCCTCTACTTGTTGCAATGATCATGATTGGGGTTATTCTTCTTATGATCTTGAAAATTTATTTAAGCGCCATGATGAATATGAGATTGATAATAGTGTTTGCAATAATGTTGAAAGTGCGTTTGGAAGAGTGTCAACTTTATATCCCACATATTTGGAGTATGTTCAATCTTATGAAATTTTTGATAAAAGTGGGTTTCGAGAGGTCATGACTTTAGTTAACGATATTCCCACCATTTTGGAAGAGTGTCAACTTTGCATGCATGTGGATCATGTAGAGAAAACTTTATGTGATAACTATATCATTTAATTTGAATATGATCACACATGTATTATTATGAGAGAGGAAAATACGGTTGTAGAAATTTTCTTGTTACTAAATTACCTCTCCTCTTGTTGAGATTGATCTTGTTTCTTTCTTCTCCTTTGCATATGATAGGATTTGCTTGCCTTGATAATTTGTTTGCCTATAAGATGCCTATGCATAGGAAGTATGTTAGACTTAGATGTTTTTTTCACATGATTCATGATGCTCTCTTTATGTCTCAATTGCTATCTTTCTTGTGAGCATCATTAAAATTATCAATGCCTAGCTAGGGGCGTTAAACGATAGCGCTTGTTGGGAGGCAACCCAATTTTATTTTTGTTCCTTGCTTTTTGGTTCTTTTTAGAAATAAATCTTTGATCTAGCCTCTGGTTAGATTTGTTTTTATGTTTTATGTTTGTGCCAAGTTAAACCTATAGGATCTTCTTGCATGATAGTTATTTGATCTTGCTGAAAATTACAAAAACTTTCTGTTCACGAAAACAATTGTTAAAAAATCACAAGAATTTGATAAAATACTGATTCCAATTTCAGCAGATCATTAAACAAATTGTCTAGGTCGTCATATTTTGGTAGAATTTGTGGAGGTCCAGAAGTTTGCGTTAGTTACAGATTACCACAGACTGTTCTGTTTTTGACAGATTCTGTTTTTCGTGTGTTGTTTGCTTATTTTGATGAATCTATGGCTAGTAAAAGAGTTTATAAACCATAGAGAAGTTGGAATACAGTAGGTTTAACACCAATATAAATAAAGAATGAGTTCAATACAGTACCTTGAAGTGGTGTTTGTTTTCTTTCGCTAACGGAGCTCACGAGATTTTCTGTTAAGTTTTGTGTTGTGAAGTTTTCAAGTTTTGGGTAAAGATTTGATGGAGTATGGAACAAGGGTGGCAAGAGCCTAAGCTTGGGGATGCCCAAGGCACCCCAAGGTAAATCCAAGGACACCAAAAATCCAAAGCTTGGGGATGCCCCGGAAGGCATCCCCTCTTTCGTCCTCATCCATCGGTAAATTTACTTGGAGCTATATTTTTATTCACCACATGATATGTGTTTTGCTTGGAGTGTCTTGTATGATTTGAGTCTTTGTCTGTTAGTTTGCGACAAACATCCTTGCTGTACACACCTTTTGAGAGAGACACACATGATTCGGAATTTGTTAGAATACTCTATGTGCTTCACTTATATCTTTTGAGCTATATAGTTTTTTGCTCTAGTGCTTCACTTATATCTTTTAGAGCACGGCGGTGGTTATATTTTATAGAAATTATTGAACTCTCATGCTTCACTTATATTATTTTGAGAGTCTTAAACAGCATGGTAATTTGCTTTAATCGTGAAATTAATCTTCCATATTGAGTTCATTAAATATCATGAGAAGTTAGATACTTGATAAGTGTTTTGAGATATAAAGGTGGTAATATTAGAGTGTGCTAGTTGAGTAATTGTGAAATTGAAAAATACTTGTGTTAAAGTTGGCAAGTCCCGTAGCATGCACGTATGGTAAAAGTTGTGTGACAATTTTGACACATACGTGTTCTTTTATTGCTTTCCTTATGAGTGGCGGTTGGGGACGAGCGATGGTCTTTTCCTACCAATCTATCCCTCTAGGGGCATGCGTAGTAGTACTTTGCTTCGAGGGCTAATAAACGTTTGCAATAAGTATATGAGTTCTTTATGACTAATGCGAGTCCATGGATTATACGCACTCTCAACCTTCCACAATTTTCTAGCCTCTACAGTACCGTGCATTGCCCTTTCTCACCTTAAGAGTTGGTGCAAACTTCGCCGGTGCATCCAAACCCTGTGATATGATACGCTCTATCACACATAAACCTCCTTATATCTTCCTCAAAACAGCCACCATACCTACCTATCATGGCATTTCCATAGCCATTCTGAGATATATTGCCATGCAACTTTCTACCGTTCCGTTTATTATGACACGCTTCATCATTGTCATATTGCTTTGCATGATCATGTAGTTGACATCGTTTTTTGTGGCAAAGTCACTATGCATAATTTTTTCATACATGTCACTCTTGATTCATCGCATATCCCGATACACCGCCGGAGGCATTCACATAGAGTCATATTTTGTTCTAAGTATTGAGTTGTAATTGTTGAGTTGCAAATAATAAAAGTGTGATGATCATCATTATTAGAGCATTGTCCCATGTGAAGAAAGGATGATGGAGACTATGATCCCCCCACAAGTCGGGATGAGATTCCGGACTAAAAAAAGAGGCCAAGAAAAAAAAAGAGAAGGCCCAAAGAAAAAAAATGAGAGAAAAAGAGAGAAGGGACAATGTTACTATCCTTTTTCCACACTTGTGCTTCAAAGTAGCACCATGATCTTCATGATAGAGAGTCTCCTATGTTGTCACTTTCATATACTAGTGGGATTTTTTCATTATAGAACTTGGCTTGTATATTCCAACGATGGGCTTCCTCAAAATGCCCTAGGTCTTCGTGAGCAAGCAAGTTGGATGCACACCCACTTAGTTTCTTTTGTTGAGCTTTCATATATTTATATAGCTCTAGTGCATCCGTTGCATGGCAATCCCTACTCCTCTCATTGACATATTTGATGGGCATCTCCATAGCCTATTGATTAGCCGCGCCAATGTGAGACTTTCTACCTTTTATGTCTTCTCTCATAACCCCCATCATTATACTTTACTCCACCCATAGTGCTATATCCATGGCTTGCGCTCATGTATTGTGTAAGAGTTGAAAAGGCTGAAGCGCGTTAAAAGTATGAACCAATTGCTTGGCTCGTCATCGGGGTTATGCATGATGAGAACGTTTGTGTGACCATATTGAAACATAGCCTAACTATATGATTTTGTAGGGATAAGCTTTCTTTGGCTATGTTATTTTGATAAGACATAATTGCTTGGTTCAATCTAGTCATCGAAGTATTATTGTTTTTATGTCAACATTAAACTTTTATCTTGAATCTTTCGGATCTAAATATTCATGCCACAATAAAAATATTTACATTGAGAATTATGCTAAGAAGCATTCCACATCAAAAATTCAGTATTTATCATTTACCGACTCGAGGACGAGCAGGAATTAAGCTTGGGGATGCTTGATACGTCTCCAACGTATCTATAATTTTTATTGTTCCATGCTATTATATATTCTGTTTTGGATGTTTAATGGGCTTATTTATACACTTTTATATTATTTTGGGGACTAACCTATTAACCGGAGGCCCATCCCAAATTGTTGTTTTTTTGCCTATTTAAGTGTTTCGCAAAAAAAGAATATCAAACGGAGTCCAAACGGAATGAAACCTTCGGGAACGTGATTTTTGGAACAAACGTGATCCAGAGGACTTGGAGTGGACGTCAAGCAACAGACGAGGAAGCCACGAGGTAGGGGCGCGCCGACCCCCCCCCCCAGGCGCGCCCTCCACCCTCGTGGGCCCCTTGTGGCTCCACCGACCTACTTCTTCCTCCTATATATACCTACGTACCCCCAAACCATCAGAAGTGACCACGAAAACCTAATTCCGCCGCCGCAACCTTCTGTACCCCGTGAGATCCCATCTTGGGGCCTTTTCCGGCATCCTGCCGGAGGGGGCATTGATCATGGAGGGCTCCTACATCAACACCATAGCCTCTCCGATGATGTGTGAGTAGTTTACCTCAGACCTTCGCGTCCATAGTTATTAGCTAGATGGCTTCTTCTCTCTCTTTGGATCTCAATACAAAGTTCTCCTCGATTCTCTTGGAGATCTATTTGATGTAATCTTATTTTGCGGTGTGTTTGTCGAGATCCGATGAATTGTGGGTTTATGATCAAGATTATCTATGAACAATATTTGAATCTTCTCTGAATTCTTTTATGTATGATTGGTTATCTTTGCAAGTCTATTCGAATTATCAGTTTGGTTTGGCCTACTAGATTGATCTTTCTTGCAATGGGAGAAGTGCTTAGCTCTGGGTTCAATCTTGCGGTGTCCTTTCCCAGTGACAGCACGGGCAGCAAGGCACGTATTGTATTGTTGCCATTGAGGATAAAAAGATGGGGTTTATATCATATTGCATGAGTTTATCCCTCTACATCATGTCATCTTGTTTAAAGCATTACTCTGTTCTTATGAACTTAATATTCTAGATGCATGCTGGATAGCGGTCGATGTGTGGAGTAATAGTAGTAGATGCAGAATCGTTTCGGTCTACTTGTCACGGACGTGATGCCTATATACATGATCATACCTAGATATTCTCATAACTATGCTCAATTCTATCAATTGCTCGACAGTAATTTGTTCACCCACCGTAATGCTTATGCTATCTTGAGAGAAGTCACTAGTGAAACCCATGGCCCCCGGATCTATTTTCCATCATATTAATCTCCCGTTATTTCCATTACTGTTTTCTTGCTTTCTTTACTTTTACTCTTTATCATAAAAATACCAAAAATATTATGTTATTATCTCTATCAGATCTCACTCTTGTAAATGACCGTGAAGGGATTGACAACCCCTTTATCGCGTTGGTTGCGAGGTTCTTATTTGTTTGTGTAGGTGCAAGGGACTTGAGCGTGACCTCCTACTGGATTGATACCTTGGTTCTCAAAAACCGAGGGAAATACTTACGCTACTTTACTGCATCACCCTTTCCTCTTCAAGGGAAAACCAACGCAGTGCTCAAGAGGTAGCACCATCTTCTGGTATATAGGTCATTTTGACCTAGAAAAAATAAGGAAAGGACTTTCGGGATGGAGCGCCGCCGTCTCGAGGCGGAACTTGGGCAGGAGCACTTTTGCCCTCCGGCGGAGCGATTCCGCCGGGGGAACTTCCCTCCCGGAGGGGGAAATCATTGTCATCATCATCGCCAACAACTCTCCCATCTTGGGGAGGGAAATCTCCATCAACATCTTCAACAACACCATCTCATCTCAAACCCTAGTTCATCTCTTGTGTTCAATCTTGTTACCGGAACTATAGATTTGGTGCTTGTGGGTGACTAGTAGTGTTGATTACATCTTGTAGTTGATTACTATATGGTTTATTTGGTGGAAGATTATATGTTCGGATACAATATGCTATTTAATACCCCTCTGATCTTGAGCATGATTATCATTTGTGAGTAGTTAATTTTGTTCTTGAGGTCACGGGAGAAATCATGTTGCAAGTAATCGTGTGAACTTGATATGTGTTCGATATTTTGATAGTATGTATGTTGTGATTCCCTTAGTGGTGTCATGTGAACGTTGACTACATGACAGTTCACCATATTTGGGCCTAAGGGAATGCATTGTGGAGTAGCAATTAGATGATGGGTTGCGAGAGTGACAGAAGCTTAAACCCTAGTTTATGCGCTATTGCGTAAGGGACCGATTGGATCCAAAAGTTTAATGCTATGGTTAGTATTTATTCTTAATACTTTTCTCATAGTTGCTGATGCTTACGGGAGGGTTAATCATAAGTAGGAGGTTTGTTCAAGTAAGAACAGCACCTAAGCACCAGTCCACCCACATATCAAATTATCAAAGTACCGAACACGAATTAAACCAACATGATGAAAGTGACTGGATGAAAATCCTGTGTACCCTAAAGAACGCTTTGCTTATCATAAGAGACAATTTTGGCCTGTCCTTTGCCTCGAAAGGATTGGGCTACCTTGCTGCACTTTTGTTACTACTGTCGTTACTTGCTCGTTACAATTACCTTGCTATCAAACTACTCTGCTATTTACAATTTCAGCACTTGCAGACATTACCTTACTGAAAACTACTTGATATTTCCTTCTGCTCCTCGTTGAGTTTGACACTCTTACTTATCGAAAAGAGCTACAATTGATCCCCTATACTTGTGGGTCATAACACACCAAAAGTATGCTCCACATCCTTCCAAGCAATCTCTTACATTTCGGCAAATCTCTGTGTCTTCTCTCCTTGTGGATTGGGTATTGTCTTCACAAGAGTTGACCACTGAGGATAGATACCATCAGCTATGTAGTATCCCTTGTTGTAATGGTGGCCATTGATATCAAAGTTGAGCTCTGGGGAGTGGCCTTCTGCAAGACTTGTGAAAACTATAGAACACTGAAGCACGTTGATATCATTGGAGAACCATCCATGCCGAAGAAAGAATGTCCTATCCATTGATCTTGTGAAGCCATGGCTTCTAGTATGACAGTGGGATCTTTCACATTCCCCTTGTACTGCCCTACCAAGCAAATGGATAGTTCTTCCTCTCCCAGTGCATACAATCTATGCTGCCAAGCATGCCCGGAAAGCCCATATCGGTATTGATCGCCAACAACCTTTCTGTATTAGCGGCAATTATCTCTCTTAGGTACTCAGGGCAAAACACTGCCACCACGACCTTGCAGAAATGTATATTGATAGGAGACATGTGGACTCACTCATACGTACGTATTCATCCACAAGATTACCCGAAATTCCATATGCAAGCATGCGAATAGCCACAGTGCATTTCTGGTAAGAGGAGAAGCCAAGCTTGCCGAGGGCATCCTCTTTTCACTCAAAGTATGGGTCATATGCTACCACTCCCTCCCAAATATGATCGAAAACATGTATTGCCATATAGAAGCGGCGGCAGAATTGATATGATTTGAAGAGCACGACATTCTCAAAGAAATCGACATAGAGTAGGGTGTGGCCGGTCTCCCTATTGCGGTTCAAGGCCGGAGCATGACCCGGGGTTGATCCCCTAAACCAAGGCCGCTGCCTAGCAATGTGGTCATTGACGACCAATGCATCCACCACAAGCTCTTCGTCATCCAAGGACGAATCATTTGATGAAGAAGTAAAGTTGTGGAAAAATACTCGTCCCCACTATCCAAGGTACCTTGTGAGCAAAGTGTCAAACACCTTACGGTCGTGGTGGAGACACAGCCGGGAAGAGCACCTCTGGTTCCCCTCCCAGGCAGCAGACAAGGTTGGCATTGGTGGCCGGCGGCTATGCAGCGCTTGCCGGATGGTGTTGGGATCGATGGGCGTCGCCGACAGCCATAGCTTCCCAGGTAACGGATGCAGCGACAAAGAGCCACAAACGATGGCAAAAGCTCCTCCGAAATGCGGGTGCTGGGCGGCTATGGTGAGGGGGTAGTCTTGGTTTGGGCGGCCGGGCTAGAAAGTGAAGACGCGATCGAAAAAATGGGTGGCGGCGATGATGGTGTGGGGCGGGGTAGGGGAAGAGAAAAGGGGGGTTGTGTCCTCGACGGGCAGGCCAGGGGAGAACAAGGGCGCATGTCCCACCTATCCACGCGGTGTCTGCTTCGACGCAAACACGGCCCGAATTTAGGTCGGGAATAGGTCGAAAGCGGACAAAAATGGATGTATGTCCTTTTGCTCTCGTGTGTCGGTCCATGATTTCTGTTCGTTTAGCCCCAGACAGACGTGGCCAGAACATTTGGGCTCATGCATTGGAGTTGGCCTAATCCTGACCGAGTGGATGCAATGCTGCATGCGGTTGCACGCTTCTCCACACCCCAAGAACCATGGGTGTACCTTGGACCGTAAGTGGGGCTTTAGCTCAGGATAAGATGGGAAACTCCCCTCTTGCGCCGTGTCTTTCCAGGCCAGATAACGGTAGTCACTTTCTAGTTCTGGTGTGTGCTCTTTGCCTATTTGTGTATGATGCATCTTGTTATGTCGTCACCTCTTGTGAGGTGTTGCCAGGTCATTGTAGGGTTCGTTACTTTTTGGGCCTTGTACACTGACCACTTTCGTCGTGATGTCTCCTGTTTGCCTGCGCTGGAGCTCCAATGCTTATCCCCAATCTATTTTCTCTAAGGGCATGAGTTATGGAGGCTATAGGAAGCATCAACCCTAGCCATCCACGTAGATAAGAGTCCTGAAACCATCGTGTGAAATAATCTCACCCTATGGTGCAACCTCCTCAGTGGCCCCATCCACCTTTGTTTCTTTTCTTTATTTTTAATTGTTCTCTCTACTTTTCCTAAAACTGCATAGGATGCATCTTGCTTTGCCATGGACCGTGAGAGAGATAGGAAGCCAAAGGAAAAACAAGAACACCACAGACAACTTTTGCAAGCATCCATTTTCTCCCGAAAGCAACACTTTGAGATGCTCTGATACGAGCCTACGTGGAGATCTGGAGCAGCTGTCCATTGAGTAGTGATGGCCATGTTCTAAGGGACCTGGCCTAGGTGGGTTTTTAGTGGGGTCAGGTAACCACTCATCTCGCCTGTCAGTCTTTAGCTCTGTTTCCTCCGTACATGGTGCGCTGTCATGGGCTGCGACATATAACACCTCACTTGATTTCCCATGTTGTTGGCTTTCCATTTTCCGATACCATGTATTTCCTTGCAACATTACCGCTTGGATCCCCAGGCATGATCCGTGGGTAGTCAGGATCACCATTTCAGCCCCATGCATCGGTGTGTGATGCGGCTCGAACTACGTCGGTATTTCCCCAAAGAGGATGGGATGATGCAGCACAGCTATGGTAGGTATTTTGCATGGTTGCCTTTGTGTGCACAGCTACGGTAGGTATCGAACCAGTAGGAGAACCATACAACTCTATGTGAATGGTACCTACACACAAAGAACAAATACTTGCAACCCAACTTAAAAGAGGGGTTTTCAATCCCTCACCGGTAAAAAGATAGATAAAATTGTAGTAGATTGGATAAATAGATCTCGTGGGAACGCGAGATAAAATAAATAAAAATAAATTGCAGCAAGGTATTTTTGGGTTTTTGGATTAATAGATCTGATAATAAAAGAAAATAAAAATAGATCTCGAAGGCAAATATGATAAAGAAGAGAACCGGAGGCCGTAGATTTCACTAGTGGCTTTTCTCAAGAAAAATAGCATACAACGGGTAAACAAATTACTATTGGGCAATTGATAGAACTTCAAATAATCATGACAATATCCAGGCAATGATCATTATATAGGCATCACGTCCAAGATTAGTAGACCAACTCCTGCCTACATCTACTACTATTACTCCACACATCGACCGCTATCCAGCATGCATCTAGTGTATTAAGTTCATGGAGAAACGGAGTAATGCAATAAGAACGATGACATGATGTAGAAAAGATCTATTCATGTAGGAATAGACCCCCTCTTGTTATCCTTAGTAGCAACGATACATACGTGTCATTTCCTTTCTGTCACTGGGATTGTACACCGTGAGATCGAACCCATCACAAAGCACCTCTTCCCATGGCAAGAAAAATCGATCTAGTCGGCCTAACTAAACCAAATATTCGAAGAAGAAACATGAGGCTATAAGTAATCATGCATATAAGAGATCAAAAGACTCAAATAACTTTCAGGGATAAAAACATAGATCTGATCATACACTCAAAGTTCATCGGATCCCAACAAACACACCGCAAAAAGAGTTACATCAAATAGATCTCCAAGAGTCCATTGTATTGAGGATCAAAAGAGAGAGAGGAAGCCATCTTGCTACTAACTACGGACTCGTAGGTCTACAATGAACCACTCACGCATCGTCAGAAAGGCACCAATGAGGATGATGAACCCCTCCATGATGGTGCCTAGATTGGATTTGTGATTTCTGGAACTTGCGGCGGCTAGAATTGATTTTCGTCGACTCCCCTAGGGTTTCTGGAATATTGGGGTATTTGTAGAGCAAAGAGGCGGTGCGGGAGGTGCGCCCAGGTGGGTTTGTGCTCCCCTCGGAGCCCCCCTCTGGTACTTCTGTAGCCCAACTTGTGTCTTCTGGTCCAAAAAAATCTCCAAAAAGCTGCGTTTGGACTCCGTTTGGTATTGATTTTCCGCGAAGTAAAAAACAAGCAAAAAACAACAACTGGCACTGGGCACTATGTCAATAGGTTAGTCCCAAAAAATGATATAAAGTTGCTATAAATGATTGTAAAACATCCAAGAATGATAATATAACAACATGGAACAATAAAAAAATATAGATACGTTGGAGACGTATCAGTGTGCACCATGGATTAATTTTGAGATGGTTAACCTGGTGTCATTGGAACCCATTATTGAAGGATATACATCACCATGATACTAATGGACATTGGTAGAAGTTGATATATGTTGATACACTCCGGAGGATGCATGTCAACCAATCACACATAACAAAACAAGGTTCAAGGGCATAATCTGTGGCATGGAAGCTTCACTTATAGGAAGGGTCATGCTGGACGTGGTGTTCGGCATGCCGAACAGCTATCATCTAGAGCCTTTGAGCTTCCAGATAGTACCTACAAGAGTGACTACCATGTCTTTCTTGGCTGGACGGCATTTAAACGATTCAGTGTGTTCCCGGATTATGCCCAAACGGGCTCATCACCATACCTAGCAATGTTGAGCAATCTCTGTAGATTGGGCAGGCTACATGCGCTCTACCAGCCGAGGGGGTCACTATGGCCCTAGCTGTCGAGGAGCTCCGAGGAATGCGGTCGACGGTTGACAAGGACGATTTTAAACTCACGAAGCGCACCAAATCAACCTTGTTCCAGCCCGGCCAGTATATTTAGAAGTTCAAGGTGCACCCTAGCGTTCCGAACAAGATGGCATCGATGGGGGCTGGCCTGGATGACAAATAGGAAAGCGTGCTCCATAGTTTCCTTCATTGGAACTAGGACCTCTTCGCCTGGCATCCATCTCGTATGCTAGGCATCACGGCAGAGATTGCGGAACACAAACTTAATATCATACTGGGCACCTGACCTGTTAAGCAGGCACCACATAGGTTTTCTGAGCCCAAGCATAAGCCTATGGGTGATGATCTTCCAAGCTTCTAGAGGGCAGCTTCATTCAAGAAGTAAAGCACTCGGATTGGTTATCTTAGTCATGGTTCAGAAAAGAATGATAATTGGCATTTATATATCGACTTCAAGGACGTCAATAAGGTGTGCCGAAGGATCCTTTCCATCTGCCATGCATCAACTAGATCATCGATGCTATGGCTGGGCATGACCTGCTATGTTTTATGGATGCATACTCTAGGTACCATGAGATCAAAGTGAAGGTATGATATGTCCATTTGTAGCATGTTTTCCTACTGTTATTTTTATTGTTTTGAAGTTACATTCCACTTTATGATGCAGTTCTAATGCCTTTTCACTCTTAAAATGCAAGATAGACCAAAAGAGGGAGATTGCCGGCAGCTGGAATTCTGACTTGAAAAAGCTGCAACACAGATAGCTATTCTCCGGCTCCAAATGACGTGAAAATTTACGGAGAATTATTTTGGAATATATAAAAATACTAGAAGAAAAAGTACTAGAGAAGACCCTCGATGGAGCCACAAGCCTGGGGGGCGCACCCTACCCACCAAGGCGCGCCACCTGAGCTTGTGGGCTCCACCGATGCCCATCTTCTGCTATATGACCATTTTCTGTAGAAAAAAATGAAGAGAAGACTTTAGGGACACTACAAAAAATCACATCCGTGATAATACGTGTTTCTCACAGTAGGTCACGTTTTCTATCATGCATGTACATCCGTGACGATTTTATGACAGAATCAAGATAGCCATACCTGTGTTGTCGTAGAAGTGTTCCATGACAATACTCCATTTATCATCACGAAAGTGTCGGCGATAAATGGCGTGTCATGGAAGTGTTTTCCTCAAGGATAACCGACATGTGGCAGCCACCATAACAGGTTGTCGTTAAGGTATCGGGTGTCCGTTTTGGATCTGATACCCGTTAATAGACCCAGCCAATGACGATTTTCCACATGTCAATTTCTCATTTGCCAACAGAACCATTTGTCAGCTCTATGTTGCGACAGATGTCATTCATCCAATGGATGAGATGCGCCTATGTGTCCCATTTTGGTTAAAAAGGCCGGCCTGCTTGACTTGGTCAAAATTTAGCGGGTCGGCCCATGCAAAGCCTGTTAACGGCATGTTCGCATATAACTCATTTACGTCTCGAGTACTCACAACCCATTATGGCCTTTCCGAATTCAGCCTAGCAGGGTCATGTGGACCGTCCGATATGATTCCAGCCCATTGACACTTTCATCGCATGTATTGGCCGTGATGTCTTTCGGCCCATATGAGGCCTTTTGTATCTCTGCGCCCTTTAATGGCCCATGGTGATTCTGGCCCATAAAAAATAGTAAAATGGCTTTGGACCCATTGACGGCTCATGATTCGGTTGGACCGTTTCCAGCCCGTGTAATCTTTCAGCCTTCTAAGGGCCCCATAAATTCCTGGGCTCATTTTTGGCCCTCGATTACTTAAAGTATGTTACTAGCTTGTTCTGCTACTAGGCCAAAATCAGCCTGTGGTTACATATGGCTCAGTTGTGGCCCCTTAATCCACTGGGCCATTTTCATCTCGTCATATATTCCGGCCCATTAATGGCCCGTTATGCCTGTCGATAGAATTAAGCATGTGATGTTTTTCGGCCTGTTAATGCCCCATTAAGATCTAGGCCCATGAATGGACTAATCCATTTTTAGACTGTTTACGACCCATATTGCAGTCCGATTTTGGCCCACGAATGATACGGCCCATGTGTGGCCCATGGATCCTATGACCCATAGGAGGCCCATGGTCACTACGGCAGGTAGCAGGCCCATGGATACCATGGTCCATATGTGGCCCATGGTTATTGCGGCCACTAGCAAACCGAGGAAAAAGAACTATAGTGACTATAAGCAAATAAATAAATAAGACTATAAGGAAATAAATAAGCAAGCAACTAATACTACGCTATTACGACTATTACACAGATTACATTTACTGGGCATCAAATTTTTCCACCAGTGCAAATATAAGCAACATACGATGTACATACATTGGGTGCCAATGTAGGACACCAGTGCAAATAAACGTGGCAACAAAACAAGTCCAGAAATGAAACCACTTCAGAAGAGCTCAAGAAACATTGTCCTAGGTACCCACCATGCTGGCAATAAGCTTATCAAGCTTATTAGCTTTCTCTTGTTTGGCGCTAAAATCCTCCAACACTTGTTGGTGCACCAGAAAGTATGCATCTAAATTCTGCAGGGACTTCCTCGGTCCTTCGGCTTATTATTGCAGCATAGCTAATCGATGTCCATCAGCTTGTAGTTGAGACCCAAGAAGCCAAACAGAGTCAGGTAGCAAGTTCGAAGAGCTTGTGCCAGTGGTAGTGGCCAGTAACTCGAAAAGTACATCAAGACATGACTTTGGGGTTGTCTCGCTGTGTTCAAGATAGTTTCCTTATCTGCTTCAGCTTTGTTGGAGACCAACATGGTTGTCTCACTGTCTTGAATCTTATCTACATTACTTCCTTTACCACTCTTCTCAAATATCTAGTAAGCATTCTAAAAGAGGAACAAGCAGACACATGACAGGTTTAGCATGTAGTATATGAAACTCATTTTTGTAAACCAGTTCAGTAGTACGGTGGACAGGATTATACTAACATGTCTTATATTGCAAAGTAGTACATAATAACAGCATGAAACAAACATATATGTATGCACTATGGTCACTATATTGTATATATCATCCTATTTTATCTTTCCAATCAAGACAGAGACATAGGTCAAATCATATATGTTTAAGACAAAGTAGCATAGGTAGAATATAAGTGCGGGAAACTACACAACACTAACAACATTCGTAATGTGCATGATATGAGAAGATAACTATTTATACAATTAAAACTCAAATCAACAAAGAGCAAGAAGTTACAGCAGCAAACCAGTTAATGAAACAGGTTTAAAACATACATGTTGGGCCATTGGAGTTCCGATTGGATCCCTCAAACTTGAAATTAGATGTTATGAGTAAATACAGTGATGCAAGAGCAAAGGAGTATGCAACATAGCTATCACATCAAAACTGAGAAAAGTAGTTCTTCTACTTTCAACATGGAGTTAGAGTTCGTAGTGGTGGTCCTCGTGCTTTGGGCACTGCAGTTGCCTTACTAACTGCTAGTGTTTGGGTGCTCTATGGTGGAGATGGTGTTGTGACAACTGGAATTGGGTTACTATCTGTTGGGGTTGGTGTTATAGGGGGTGTAACTGGTTCTCTGTACAACAGGGTAGGATAAAATCTATGAGAGTCTGGATTATGTGTGGTGGGGCTGGTTCTTGGCCAAGTACAACCACGGTTCTATCTGGATCGATGGGTAGCACTGTCTTTTTTGAAGACCGTGTTTTTACTCCCTTAGATACTACCGTCACCCCCTCCAATTCAAATGGCTGATAAAAACAAAAGTAATTGAATGTACAGACATTGTATGATAGCCAGATGCAATGGATAGTGGGGATTAAAAGAGGTCACAAAATAATTCACATATATGTTGTCTAACCAAACAAGATAGCATGACACAATTCCACAGATATGATGGCTAAGTAAGCATGATAGCGTGACACAATTTCACATATATGATGGCTAACTAAACATGATAGAATGACATAATTCAGAATATGATGACTATGTATATAGGATGACATAATACTCCCTCCGTTCCATAATGTAGCTCATATAGATTTTCTACAAAGTCAACTTTATAAAGTTTGACCAAGTTCATAGAGAAAACTATTTATATCTACAATACCAAATGTATATAATATGAAAGTATGTCTTGTGATGTATCTAAGCATATGTATTTGATATTCTAGATGTATATGATTTTCTCTACAAACTTGGTCAAAGTTTATAAAGTTTGACTTTTAGAAAAATCTATATGCGCTACATTGTGGAACAGAGGGAGTATAACTATATGATGTCTTTATTAAATAGGTTGGCATGCCATAATTCACATATATGTTCTCTAACTAAATAGGATGGCATGATATAATTCACATATATGATTTATATACTAAGCAAGTTAGCAGATGACATTCACATATATGGTGTCTAAACTAAGCAAATGACATTGGATATTGTGTGTATGATGTCTAAACTAAGCAATGCAAGACACCATATGCATGATATGAGTAATATAACCCTGCCGACTTAAAGCATATACCTTAGGGGGAAACAGGACTGGTCATCTATCTCTGAATACTCCTCCGAGGAACTATATGTAACCTGCAAGATAGTAGCTTTAGCAGGTAGCATTGTCTGCTCTAAAGACCTTGTTTTCACTCCAGATTTTTCCATGATACAAAAAATGTCGACAAATGGAATATGTAATTAAAAAGGATGGTATGATATAATTCACATATATGATGCCTGGCTAAACAAGATGGCATTGCATAATGTTGGTACAATGAATAGTTGGTTCACGGGACCATGAACAACTCCTTCTGGTGAGAAGAATAAAAGCCTAAGAACGGGCTTTGGCAAAGGGCTGCCTGATGTCATGCAAATCTTTGTCAAGATCCTCAACATCCAAGACCGAGTCCAAGACTCGGGAATGAAGCTCTCCGGCAACGACTGCTCTGACTTACCCCTTGAGTACTTAGGTCAAGCCGCCCTACGCGTGGTGCATTGGTTCTACCTCGGCAGACCCTTTGTGACACGTTGCGAGCAGGCAGACTGGGAGGTGAAGTTATGTCAGTAACCAGGGTCAAGTCACTAGCTCGCCTGCCGTGAGACCAGACCAAGCTACCACCTTGAGCGGCGGTGAAAAGACAAGCCTTCATTCCCGGAAGCCAGAAGACGATGACACATCAGCACGCATTTAATGCATGCACCTACCCTGTTCGGACAGGGCAGTTTCCTTAGCAAAAAATCCATTATGGTACCCCTTGAGCTGTAAAAGGAGGACTGGGCTACTAAAAACAAGGTTGGACACTTGGTAGAACACCAGTAGGAGCACACTATGTTTCCCGTTCCTAGGAAATACTTTTAGCTCATTGTCAACTAAAGAAAACACACACACACACACACACAAAGCAGGAGTAGGGTGTTAGGCAACCATGCGACCGAACTTGGGTAAATCATTGTGTCATCTCGTGCATTTCTTGCGGTGATCGATCGTCACCTTGCACCCCATCCATAAATCAACAAGGGATGTTCACAGTCCTGGTGTCTCGAGTGTGTTCTGCACACGCGCGAAGATATTTGGCACGCCAGGTAGGGGGCGCTCCTGCGGATCTACATCGACAAAGCCACCGACGTCCTCCATGACGTCTTAGTCCTCGCTGCCTCCATCGACCTCTTCACTAACACACGGTTAGAAAGGCGCCTCCCAAAACTCGCAACATTGCAAAGGGCAAGGGCTCAGCGGCTAAAGCTCCACCCTAGCCTCAGGACAAAGAGGACGTTGTGTTCCAAGGCTCTCAGATCCTAGGATCACATCGTCAACAGGCGGCAGGGAGTAACAGTATGATGACCACAAATCGCCCTTTCCACGACGGTGTTGCGGGAAATCGCTCTCCCGCTCTTGCCAACGGGCAGACCATGCAGCCTCCGGGAGTTGTGGGGGATGCTGCGCAAGGCACACAAGCGCCAGATCTAGGCAGGCCCATGACCCACACCTCGGAGCATCCAGCCAGGATTGTAAGCGAGTGGCAGCGCCATCCTCCTCTGTGAGGCAGCCTCATATCTCCGCTAGGTGGCGGAACCGCTCCCTCAAGCAATATCACCGGGGGCTTCACGCTGTCTTGGGCCTACGACGGAGTCAACTCCCCCATCGAAGCCCTGGCCCGAGCCTGGCTGTTGCTTGGTTTCCTATCTGAAACCAATCGAATGGGAGATTGGAGGGCCACCATTCAGAGTTTGGTTGACTATGCTGGCCAGAGCGAGCGCGGGGGTGCGTCCACACGCCACCTGCCAACTGCTACGGTCGATGATAACGATCGTCGGAGTCAACAGCATGCGACATCAGCACTGTCCCCACGACGTCAAGCTCAGGCAAGGCAGCGTGATGATCGTGAGCACTCGGTGTTAGTAGCGTCATGATGCGGAGCATCCCAAGGTCATCCCCATGGACCTACCTACATCTCCCACGACACCACTTGGACCAATGACAAGAGCTCGAGCAAAGATTATCGAAGATAAGGTGAACTCGCTCCTCTCCGAACTACCACCTTCTACACATGAGACATGGCTACTACCTCAAGCGGAGACCCTATGTGTGATCAGGTACTTGGAAGAAAGCCACAGAACAGCTACACCCAATGGACAAGACGGCCAGGACACCAAGTACAAGGACCACGAGAAGGAGCTGCCTGAAAATCTCCAACCACCGGACGACCGAGGCTTGTTGGACGTCCGGCGCCTGAAGCATCAGCCAACCAAACAAGTCCTAGCCAGAGAACGCTCCAGCTGTCGAACGACCGACGCCGACCGGACGTTCAACACGCTCCAGCCACCAGACGACCGAGCCCCTCTGGACGACTGGCACCACCACCACAGAACCAAAATGTCAGAAGTATGGAGACCACCGGACGACCGACGCCCCGGACGTACATGTTGAATATTTCTGCAACTTTTTTGGTTAAAACCTTTATCTATATATATGTTGTTCTTTTTAGTTCAGACTCACTCTGGTGTCTATAAATATAAGGGAATTGGACCAACCAAAACAAACTGAACTCCAAATAAAATATGCAATATTTAATGGTAACATTTCGAGCATCTACAACACTACATTAGGGTGTGGCGTAATGACAATTTTGCAAAATCTAAACTTTGTGTCAATGCTCTTATACCTAATTACCAATCTGTGGCTTGAAAATTCAATCATTGGCACAAAAATGGAAAATTATCCAACAATAGACTATTAGTTGGAGACAATAAAGTTCAAGGCTTACTACTTAAGATAATCTATTCTGGACACATTTCCAAATGAATTGAGGTCGTGAAAACTTGTTAGGTGCCAAGTTAAAGGCAATCAGTTGACCTTGCTTAATTATGATTCTCACAGATGTAACTCTGGTTTCTTCCCACCATTCTCTAATAGCACCTCTTCGCTCTTCTCGTTCACCTGTACCACCTATCATAATCAAAAAGAATTCTACGAATGAAATAGTAGAATAGATTTTGTATTAGTAGGCACTGAATTTTCATTGGTTTGAACATGAATTGATGCTTCTCACAAAACAATATCACATATAAGGAATAGTAATGCCATGCATAATTCTCGCTGTAGTGCAGAGCTTCTGTGGTCACCAACAATATTTCATCAAGAAACACATCAACGTTCTAGTTTCACAATATGATAGACATGTTTGGTAACCTATTTTTGGAATGCATGTACGGTACTCGGCATAGTAATAAAAATGGACTCTGTCCATATTAATTTCTATGCTTGAACTCCAATCTTTTTCCACAAACAATTGTAGTGTTGCAGTTAATCTTATAAAGATCAAATGTCATATGAAGCTAGTATGTAGCTCAGCCTATTTTACAAAATAATAGGTCAATATAAATTAAATAGAAGCTCAATTTTCTTGGAAGGCGAGCAACTATACATAGAAGTTTGTGGAATTGTAATAGGAAAAATAAACTTGAGTAAACTGAGGGCTAAAGGAAAAAGGCTGAGATTTTGCAATGTAATGGTTGGACCTTTATATTTCAAAGAACAATCGATCCAAAAGTGTGCATAATTAAAGATTGGGCTATTGATGTACACATTCCTGATGGTTGCAAACTCTACCGCTTCGAACCTTCACTTATAAATATCTTCAGTTTGCAAAATATGACACTAAGTGCACCCTGTCAATGATAGAAGATCAAAGGATCAGCCGCCAAAATATCTTCACTTGCTTATCCATTTACGCATGTTTCAATTTTAAGGGAAAATTACATCAGGACAAATTAGTTATGACAACAGTGACTATATAAATAAGAGATTATTTGTATAAATAAATAACAGCTAACAAAGGACAGGGAAACATAATAGAAGCCCACTGTAATATTCCCATCATTCCCATTAATGCATATAACCTTCTCTCGGAATTGATTATGAAACTCTCAATAGTTAGCTGCTTGTGGTTTTAAAGGGCTTCCATGTCTGTATGTAGCGTTCTCTATCCACAGAGGAGATGCAGTCATGTATGTGTAAAGTCGGGGAACATATAGGAGTCGTAAAAGCAACAGCTATTAAATCTCTAATGGAACACAACTTTTGTTAATTAGTATAACATGGAACAGTGATAGAAATATTGAAGAAAAGTCATTCTATTAACTGAAGAACACAACCATCCAACCACTTTTGCATATAATATTTCAGGTTAGAGAGCCCTCCCAATAGTCTGCGTCTCATGGCTCTTTTGTTGAAAACTTTTGAAGGATTTTTCTTGCACAGATCCTATAGCATCCCTTCGTTGGCTGCAGTTTCTGGGTGGGCAATGGGCATCCTAACATCGGTCCATGGTCAGCACCAGCTTCTCGAGTTTTTTGTGCGACGCGACAGCCCAGCACCAGCGGGCAGCCGGGCATCCAATTCTTGACAACAACTTTTCACTTAAACTTGACATGCAACCAATCCTTGTTCATAGCAGTTTCACACTCAAACATGATGGGATCCCATCATATCATCCTCATGGAAATATATGCTCAATTATCTCTTTGATGTGTCATTGTAGTGTGGTAAAAAATATACTTATTAACAATCAAGGCAAGAATTGTGAGACTCTGGGATAACATATAATTCCCACCAACTTGAAAAAAGAAGCAAAAACACACACACCACATTAAACTTGTAGAAGAAAAAATTCAAACCTACTTAGGAATATCCTGTGGTAAACAAACATATTAAGAAACTTGCTAGCATTAGCCCTAGCTGTACTTGCCTGGTCCTTGGTATACCTCCAGCAGAACTGAGCCTATAATTGTGTCGCTTTAAGTGGGTCAGCCATGCTACTCGTGGGAAGGAGGGGCTAGAAGAACCTATCAGGTACCTCCCAACAGGCCACCACGACATGGGAGGCAACTGGATCGGGCAACTCAGCTATAGATGGAGAGGCATTAGCCTCAGCTCAACCTTGCTTGTACATCTAGTACTTCGACTGCTAGATAGTTCGTAGTTCCTTACAGAACCTACCGATGAAGCACCGATTGCAGTGATAGTGTCATGCTTCTAGCGATGGTGGAGAGTACCTAGCGTGAGTGGTCGAGCAAGGAGGTGACGGACAAGGGATCGAAGGAAACATGCAGAAAAAGGCTTGGAGTTAGGGATTAATGGCAACCGGACAACGGCAACAGTAACGCCGGAACTTGAAGCGTGCGGAAGATAGGTCTCCCTTTTTAGCTTTGATAAGGAAGGTCGGGATAGAGAATTCCAGTGTGTGGGAGAAGGAAGCTGTCTATTTGATCTGTCCTCCTTCTCCAGTGCATCATTCATCATCGACTGTGGATTGGTCGGCGCATGGCATCTGAGGAAATTGAAAGGACCTTCTCAGCAAAGATGGACTGCAGATCTGCAGCGCAGTTTGGGTAATTTAGGTTGCTGCATGAAGATGAAGGGGATCGGGAAGAGCCCCGTTGGATCGTTTTAGATGAAGTCTGGAGATGAGAAGGAGGAGTACCTGATGTGGGGGAGCGGCATTAAGGATTTGTGGATCATCCACATGTGGCTCGTGGGGTTAGATCGCTAGGGCAAAAAGTCCCCAAGGAAGACATTCTTTTTTTACAGGGAGCAAATTTTCTGGCTCCAGGTGGGACATTACGCTAGGACTCTTGAGGATTAACGTGAACACTTTATTAGTGCTTCCAATAGATATATGAGAGGTTGGCTCATGGGAAATAGATAAGTTAGTTTTTCCCCATTGGAGAGATAAATGAGATGTGGAGAAGGATACTTGATTTTTTTTCTATGAGTCGATCAACACCATAATAATTCAGTCCCACCAGATTAACGGCTCATAAAATTAATTAACGTGGGAATTTCTCGGAAGTGCCTAATTAGTATAGGTATGTATAGATAGATAGATAGATAGATACTCCTCCTCCTCCCTCTTTCTAGGGTAAGCATTGGTTTAGCTCATACTTGAGATAGAGCTTTGCTCATCCATCCGAATCTACTCCACCGAGAGAGACTGCGGCCTCTACGGAGAAGATACCACTTGGATTCAAGACCCCTAACAGGAAGACCTTCAAGACCTCCTCACGGAGAAGAACTTGCTACTTGTATCGTCCTTTGTTGATCGTGGGTCATGTATCTCTTTGTGTTTTGAGGATCTAGCACATGTGTAATAGAATCTTGTTGGTTTGAGTGATTTCTCTCATTTTCCCCTCGTTTTCTTCATAGGATCCGCTCCAATCGTGAAAGATCGGCCCCTAGGGTTCCAACCTACATCACGTCATCTCTTCCCAGGCGTATAGGTGCACTAGTTCGGAGAAGAGATGGTGACAAAAGTGCAATATGGATGGTACATATAGGTTTTTGCAATTTGAAAATATAAAAAAGCAAGGTAGCAAGTGGTAAAAGTGAGCGAAAACGGCATTGCGATGCTTGGAAACAAGGCCTAGGGTTCATACTTTTACTAGTGCAAGTTCTCTCAACAATGTTAACAATCCCTCAACGTGCAACAAAGAGTCACTCCAAAGTCACTAATAGCTGGGAACAAACGAAGAGATTAGTGTAGGGTACGAAACCACCTCGAAGTTATTCTTTTTGATCGATCTATTGGGCTATTCCTATAAGTGTCACAACAGCCCTAGAGTTCATACTAAAATAACACCTTAAGACACACATCAACCAAAACCCTAATGTCACCTAGATACTCCAATGTCACCACAAGTATCCGCGAGTTTGATTATATGATAGGCATCACACAATCTCAGATTCATCTATTCAAACCAACACAAAGAACTTCAAAGAGTGCCCCAAAGTTTCTACCGGAGAGTCAAGACGAAAACGTGTGCCAACCCCTATGCATAAGTTCACAAAGTCACAGAACCCGCAAGTTGATCACCAAAACATACATCAAGTAGATCACGTGACTATCCCATTGTCACCACAAATAAGCACATGCGAGACTTACATCAAGTGTTCTCAAATCCTTAAAGACTCAATCTGATAAGATAACTTCAAAGGGAAAACTCAATCCATTACAAGAAGGTAGAAGGGGAGAAACATCATAAGATCCAACTATAATAGCAAAGCTCGCGGTACATCAAGATCGTGCCAAATCAAGAACATGAGATAGAGAGAGAGATCAAACACATAGCTAATGGTACATACCCTCAGCCCCGAGGGTGAACTGCTCCCTCCTCGTCATGGAGAGCGCCGGGATGATGAAGATGGCCGCTGGTGATGATTTACCCCTCCGGTAGGGTGCCGGAACATGGCCCCGATTGGTTTTTGTGGCTACAGAGGCTTGCGGCGGCGGAACTCCCGATCTGGGTTCTGTTCTGGAGGTTTGGGGACATATAAGAGGTTTTGGCGTCGAGAACAAGTCAGGGAAGTCCATGAGGGGCCCACAAGGTCGGAGGGCACGCCCTAGGGGGGTGGGGGTGCCCTCCACCCTTGTGGAGGCCTCGGGACACCTCTGGTGCATCTTCGGTACTATGTGGGCTTGTTTTGGTCCAAAAACTATCATCGTAAAGTTTTAGGTCATTTGGACTCCATTTGATGTTCCTTTCTGTAAAACTCAAAAACAAGGAAAAACAGAAACTGGCAATGGGCTCTAGGTTAATAGGTTAGTCCCAAATATCATATAAAATAGCATATAAATGCATATAAAACATCTAAGATTGATAATATAATAGCATGGAACAATCAAAATTATAGATACGTTGGAGACGTATCAACAACCAAATTCCACATTCCGTACCAACACTCTGATAAATCCACTTGTCAAACCACCACCGCTTCCCGCAACCACCATTGCTTACTCGCTACGCATTCCAACAATTTTGACACATTTGTTCTTTGAGATTTTGAGTTGCGGTTTCCGTTTCCTAACGCGTTTCGGCAACTTAGGGACGGTTCGACGACGACATCACCGCCACTCACCTTGATCATCGACCTCGACCACGTCACCATTTTGACACTTTCACCGTAAGCAAAAGCGGTAGCCTCTATATCATCTTGGTATCGTGATATCCCATCATTGTACATTCTTTCCATTGCATTGATAACCCCATAGCCCATTTTGCATACCTTGCCTATCAAGACTAGCCTTTGAGTTTTGCCGGCAATGTTACGTGTGCACATTAGTGATCATACTTCCCATAGCATACATACAATATCATCCTGGTACATCTCTTGATGTCATCTTTTGTGTCACAAGGTTGTCACAACATATACACAATTGTTATCTTGGTTCGTGAAGTTTTGCATGAGAAAGAGCTCAAAAGAGAAAGAGCCAAACAAGCTTTTAAGCAAAAGAGGAAAGATAAGCAAAGAGCTTTTAAGCAAGAACCATAGCATCATAATACATTAACATTCTCATACTGATCATCTTGGATCATATCATCAGAACACCATACATATAGCATACTTGGGATAGAAGTCGTTGCATTTTGCTTGGTAGGTTGTGCACAAGTTTCGTATCCGCCTATTGTGCACTCGAGCTAGCGTCTCTCTAGCGTTGTGCAACAAGAGCATTTTTGTGTGTCGTGGGAAACCATGGCCACCTATGGGGCCATGAGCCCCTTTTAGTTCGGCGGGGGGATGCGCACGTTGCACAAAGAGTGGAGAAGCGTAACACAGCATGACAGAGATCACACGGGCAATTTTACCCAGGTTCGGGCCGCCGCGAGGTGTAAAACCCTACTCCTGCTTTGGTGGATTGATGGTGGATAATGGTGGAGAACACGACGCTCTTTCCTGGAAGGGTTGCCTCAGGGCGAGAGTGGCTGCACGCATATGAATGTGTGAGGGTCTGAATCCTTTCTACGGTTGCCATGGGCCTCCTTTTATAGATGAAGGGGTCACGACAGTGGCAAATCAGTCTTTACATACTGATTAGATAGAAAATAATGCTATCATACCCAACTCTGCAGGCTGATAGAGCGCATTAAATGCGCCGCTCAATGTCACATCACAGCGTGCCCGGCAAGCCTTTTCGGGATGTTTTGGCAGCTTCGTGCCTGCTTGCTTGACACGTCTCAGGAAGGGTGTCGTTCGGAGGTGTTTCCGTAGGAAGTGGTTGCCATGTGGAAGGAAGCGGCCACTTACTCACTTGGGGGCTTGACACCGCACTGATCGATGACGTGCATCGCTGTGACATGGTGCGGTGGAGCAGTTTGCCTCCGCAAGCCCTGGCAGGCCTGCCGGGATGATCTGGAGGCTTGCTTCCGAGTTATCCCCAACCTTGCCAGGCTCACGTGCCGGGCAAGGGAGGCTCTTCCCTTAGTGATATCTTGCCTCTCTGGCTAGTCTTGGTCTTCTTGATCTGCACTTTGATCCTTCAAAGAACTGATCCCTTAGGCCTAACCAGTGCACAGGCAGGAGCACAGAGGTGGCTTGCCCCTTTTGAGATCTTCTCTACTTCTTCATTAACCTGAGCCCAGGTCAGTTTCCGGTTTTCCCGCACGTCGTGCGGAATGTTATGGGAAAATCTGGACCACGACCCGTGGATCACCCACGTCCCACGGTCACGGGGTAGACACTGCCATCCCACTTGCCTCCCGCCCTGGGTGCATCTGCCACATGTAATGCATGCATTGCGTAGGGTAGGTGGCGGATGCGGAGGGCGCGGGAATGGGCGCCATGGCAGAAAGCCAGGCATCGTTGGTTGGCATAGAAGGCCGGCTCTGATTTCCCGAGCCATTGAAGGCACAGAGAAGCCATATTGGAGGAGCAGGGTAGTTTCCTTCTGAATGAGAAGCCAGCCCCCCTGCCTTGTTCCCCTATAAAAGGGGGTAGGAGCGGTGTCTTTGCTCACACACTTCCCTTCTCCCTTTCCTCGAACTTTCTTCACTCGCCATGGCGAGGGGAAGAGGACGCGGTGGTACTCCACTGGCGGCGATGGGAGCTTCTGCTCGACAGCGTCTCCCTCCTCCTCCTGACGACACGGGGAGGAACCTACCATGAGAGGAGGAGGGAGAGGACGAGGTTGCGGTCGTCGTGGAGCCCAGGGAGGAGGAGGACGGAGCGGTGCCCTGATCGCGCCCCACCGGACGCTCCACCTCCTCTGATGGAAGGCCACATCGGAGATCCGCCTCTGGAGTTCGTCATTAGGCTATATAAGCCTCCGCACGGCCGCCTCCACCTCCCTACTCCATTTGCAAGGCTGATGGAGCTCGAGCAACCGCGAGCGTTGAGACTGCACATGAGGGGCCGCGGGAATGGCAGCATACAGGTGGATGTAGATTTCCCCGCCCCTCACGTCGTGTACTTCCGTCAAGGCTGGAAGACTTTTGCTCGTGCCCACAGTTTGTCGGAAGGGCACGTCCTGCAATTTAAGTTAATGGAGGACGGTTTCCTTTCAGTCAAGGTTTTTGGGAGCCCAGGTGCTCGCTTAGGGTGCTGTGCGGAGAGCTCAACCGATGACGAAAGCTCCTCCTCGAACAATAGTGACGAGGAGGACAGTGACAGCGATGACGATGGCACCGACCGAGAGGGCGACGACTCTGACTCCGGCTGAGCATCAGCCAGACCATCATGGTCAGGCGGCGGCAGCACTATCTGCATCCACATCTCCTCTCCGACAAGGTGATTTGCCGGTAAGTTGGGAGCAGGGGTGGAGGTGGTGCTTCCGGCTCCTCCAGTGGCTTTCCAGCTAGACCACGGCAGGCGTCCTCGTGGGCTGCAGCTTTGTTCGCCCTGCTGCGTCCTACTAGCCCTGGTGGTGGCGGTTGATGGGTCGCCTCCGCCGATCTCTTCACCATCGCCTTCGTCTGTACCCTCTCGCCCCCACCGGGCTACCTCTCTTGGAGCCCGACAGGGTCAGGCTGGGCTTCTGCCCAGACACTCCTTTTGCCCTCTTCACCTCCTGCCCGCAGTGCCTAGGAGGAGAGGGACAAGAAAGGGCATCATGGGGCACTTATCTTTTTCCAATCTTAAATATGTAGGCATTCGCCAAATTTTAGTTCAAATTATGTGATCTCTTGAATCCTTGTTTGTGTCATGTAAGGTCCGTACTTGTTTGATCAGCATATTAATGAAAAGGATAAACCTTTCCGGGGACTCGTGCATGTAATATGTCCATGCAGAGGTGGGATGCCTATTTAAGTAAAAAAGTTTCCCCCGGCATGCTATCCTGCCGGTACTCTCAGTTTTGTTGCGCGGAGATAGGCCTACCGAGCACAAATCGTGAAGAGGGACCAGCCCCCCGCCAATCTTTTTTTACCAAAGGCCACTGTGACCATCCTGACCAAAGCAACGTTCGAGTCAAGGAATGGGAGGACCTAAGTTTTGAAAGGTAGTGAGGTTTTCTTATGCACAAGTCCTTACTTACAGAACACGCATGGATAAGAGAAAGAACTTATCTGTTTGGCTTGCCGGAGATAGCAGTGTAGGCTCGTCTTCGTACCTCCTCTTGGGGACCAAATCCACGGCAGGAGCGTGCAGTTTATGCAGATGAAAATGATGCCAGATGCAATCTTATCTACATGAACATGCGATGCTCATGAAATGCTTATGCATGCATGCAACTTGTTGGGGGCCCCAACGCTTCATTTATTTATCTGTTGCTCAGGGTCTGCGCCTGGCTTTGTACAAGGGGTTGCATGCAACTGAGGCAAGGCCTATACAAAAGGGTGGTTGCAGGGCAGGGCCCAACAGCCGCGCCTTACGGGTAGAACTTGTGGAGATGCTCAACATTCCATGAGTTTTGTAATTGAATGCCATCTCCGGTCTCCAGACAGACTGCGCCAGTCTGGTGACTCGTACTACCCGGTAAGGGCCTTCCCACTTTGGCGTCAACTTGTTTGCACCCTTGGCACACTAAACGCGCCTAAGGACAAGGTCTCCTTCCCTAAAACACCGGGCATGAACCTTGCGGCTGTGATAGTGACACGGGGCTTGCTGGTAGCATGCAGCATGCGTAGCAGCCCGGAGACAGTTCCTCACGAGAAGCACAACGTCGTCACGCCAGTGCTGTTCCTGCGCCAATTCATTGTAGGAAGGAACTCGAGGTGACCCGTAAATGAGTTCCGTGGGGATAACTGCTTCTGCCCCATAGACTAGGGAGAAGGGAGTCTGCCCGGTAGCTCAATTTGGTGTCGTTCTGAGGGACCAAAGAACTACTGGCAGCTCGTCGATCCATCGCCTGCCGCACTTTTGCAGCTTATCAAATGTTCTTGTCTTGAGTCCTCTCAACACTTCAGCATTCGCCCTCTCAGCTTGTCCATTGCTTCTGGGATGTGCCACAGAGGAAAATGAGATCTTGCTCCCGAGGGCATGAACATATTGCAAGAAGGTGTAGCTCGTGAACTGGGTGCCGTTGTCGGTGATGATCCGGGCAAGAACCCCAAAGCGGCACACCAATCCTTTCAAGAACTTGATAGCTGAAGTCACCTTTCTCACGACTTCTACTTCTGGCCACTTTGTAAACTTGTCGATTGCAACGAACAAGAATTCAAAGCCCCAGTAGCTCGGGGGAAAGGGCCGAGGATATCGAGCCCCCAGACCAAAAACGACCATGACAAAGGGATTGTCTAAAGAGCTTGGGCATGGCAGATGGATGTTCTTGGAATGGAACTAGCAGGCTTCACATTTGGTGATGAGCTCGACTGCATCTTGGAGGGCTCTGGGCCAATAGAATCCTTGCTGGAATGCTTTCCCAACCAACGCCCTAGATCCAATGTGGGAGCCGCACATGCCTTTGTGTATTTCTGCCAGCAGTTCCTTTCCTTCTTCCTGGAAAATGCACTTCAATTTCACACCATTGGGCCTTCTTCTGTATAGTGTGTCATCAACAAACTGATACATACTGGCCCTCTGGGCTACTCTTTCAACTTCTTCTTGCTCTTCGGGAAGTTCTCCGGTTTGGAGGAAATGGACTATGTGCCTTGCCCAAGTTGGAGCCTGGGGCTCAGAAACGTGGACTAGCGGCACCTCCTCCTTCACGGGAGTGAACCCCTCGAGCACGAGGACCAGTGGTTTGGTGGGAGGGGGTAGCTCAGCAGCTGAAGGGGAGTTGTTCCCGTCAAGCTCTCTGTCGGGAGCCCCGGAAGGCTCTACCGGGAGAGGCTTGCCGGAGTCCAGTTTTCTCCTCTTCCGGGCCATTGTTTCCGGGGATACAAAGGGCTGAGTAAGATGGAGAACAAAAGTTCTTGGTTCCACAGGCAGCTTCTACGCAGCGCACTTTGATAGATGATCAGCAATGCTGTTTTCCGCACAGGGTACGTGCTTTGTTTGCAACCTGTCAAAGCGCTCCTCCAAGCTTCTCACTTCCTCAACATATGCTTCCATCAATGCACTTTGGTAATACTTGTTGACTTGTCTCACCACAAGCTATGAATCTCCTCGAATGATCAGCTTCTTGATCCCCAATTCTGTGGCAAACCTAAGCCCGGCAAGGAGCCCTTCATACTCTGCTATATTGTTGGTAGCCTCCTCCTGGGGGAAATGCATTTGGACGATGTACTTTAGGTGCTCTGTAGTGGGAGCAAGAAGAAGCACACCAGCCCCTACACCTTGTAGGGAGAAGGCACCATCGAAATACATGATGCATTCTTGGGGTGCTTCCTTGCCAGGGATAACTCTCTCCAGTACCTCTTCATCAGGGGTTGGCGTCCATTCTGCAATAAACTCTGCCAATGCCCTACTCTGAATCATTGACGTGCTCTCAAACTTCAGGCCAAAGCTGGATAACTCCAATGCCCACTCCACTATCCTGCCGGTAGCCTCAGGGTTTCCGAGTATCCTTTCCAAAGGGAAGCGGATGACAACCGTAATCTCATGGGCTTGGAGGTAGTGGCGCAGTTTCCTTGAGGCCATGACTAGACCAAAAATCAATTTTTGCACGCTAGAATACCTGGATCTAGCCCCCTGCAGTAGGGAGCTGACGAAGTATATTGGGCGCTGCACCACTTTCTTCCTTCCCGCTTCCTTGGGGTTGCCTCCACTGTCGTGCTCTTCTTTGTCTTGATCCCTATCTGGCCTTGCCGGGCTGTGCTCACTCTCTCCCCCGGAAGGGACACTGGCTGAGGATGCTTCCTCCTCCACTTCCCGCTGCGCCACTAGTGCTGCACTAACCACTTGAATAGTTGCCGCCAGGTATAGCAGCAACGGCTCTTGTGGTTTGGGAGCAACCAAAGTGGGCACAGAGGATAAGTAGGTCTTCAAATCTTGCAGTGCTGCATCTGCTTCCGGAGTCCACTTCATGGGTCCTGCCTTCTTCAAGATTTTTAAGAACGGCAAGGCACGCTTGGCAGACTTGGAGATGAACCTGCTAAGCACGGCAACGCATCCTGTCAAACGCCTCACATCATTAAATGTCTTCGGTGCCTAAATCTGCTCGATGGCCTTGATCTTATGGGGGTTGACCTCTATCCCGTGATGGGACACAATTAAACCAAGTAGCTTGCCGGAGGGAACGCCAAACACACACTTCTCCGGGTTTAGCTTCAAGTTGATCTTACGCAGATTAGCAAATGTCTCTTCCAAGTCCTGGATGAGGATTGATCTGTCCTTGGTGTTGACCACAATATCATCCATATAAGCTTCAATGTTCCTGTGCAACTGTGATTCAAAACCAATCTGGACTGCTCTTGCAAAAGTGGACCCGGCACTCTTCAACCCGAAAGGCGTGTGCACGAAGCAGTATGTGCCACATGGGGTGATGAATGAGGTCTTCTCTTCGTCTTCCTTGGACATAAAGATTTGATGATATCTAGAGTATGCTTCCAGAAAGGAGAGCAAATCACATCTCCGAATGTCACTGGCAACATGATCTTTCCCTTAGGATGACTCCTACCGGGGTTGATTCCTTGAAACTCGCCCATGAACATGAGCTCTTCCTCTGCTATCTGAAGTTTGCTGATGACCTTTGGGGAAATCAGATTCAACGCGGCCCCGCCGTCAACCAACATCTTTGTGACTTTGAGGTTACGGACTGTTGGTGAGATCAACAATGGCAAGCACCCTACCGCCGTGGTATGGTCAGGGTGGTCCTCTTCGTCAAAGATGATGGACGTGCGTGACCACTTGAGTGACTTTCGAGATTCTGCCGCTGGCTCCACGACATTGACCTCACGTGCCCACCGTTTAATTTGGCGGTGAGAGGAGTGCAGAGATGCACCCCCGTCAATGCACGGGGCATCACTGCCTTCTGGAATTCCTGCTCGCTACTTTCCTCTTCATCCCCTCCATCACTTCCATCATTGCAATCTTCCTTTTCTCAACCTCTGGCGGGTTTTCCTTGATTCCGAGAAGCCTTGCCGGGGCGACTTGCTTTGCTGCCTCGACCCTTCCCGCCAGTGCCATTCTGACCTTACTCCTTATCACGCTTCTCATACTCAGCCCTCTACTTCTTGATGAGCTGTTCAACTTGATGGCACTCTTGGAGATCATGGCCCTTGGTCCGACTAATCTTGCAGTACGGCCCAACACCTTTCCCAGCCTTCTCGGTAGCCGCAGCCCCCCGGCAATCAGTGCACGCGGCAACTTCCTTGCCGGGGGCTTCGGCCTTAGACTTCTTGCCGGTACTAGGCGTGCCCGATCCCTCAACAGTCATTACTGCCATATCCTTGCGCTTCTTGTTCTTCTTCTTCTGACTGTTGGCTTCATCATCATACTCTGAGTCGATGTCGATGCCATCCTCTTCTCAATGGAGTTTCCTCCCCTCCACCCGAGTGCACTTGTCCACTAAGGTGTAAAGCTCCTTCTCAGTCTTGGGCAACCGAACGTTCACCTTGGAACGTATCCAATGGTTGCGCATGTTGGACTGGAACGTAGCTATCATAGCTGCCAGGTGGATATCTGGAATATTTCTGTGGACTCGGCTAAACCTCTGCATGTACTTCCATAGTCTCCCCTTCCTTCTACGGGAGAAGCTTCAAATTTTTGGGCCGCCCTGGTTCTTGGTGGCCGCCTGTGAAGGCGCCAACCAACTCATCGCACAGGCCAGCCCGGGTCGAGAGGGAGTTCTCCGATAGGTGCATCAGCCAAGACCTCACATTTGGCTTGAGTGCCAAAGGGAAGTAGTTGGCAAAAACCTTCTCATCTCTTCCCCCGGCAGCTTGAACAGCGTTGGTGTAGATTCTCAAGAACTCTGTCGGGTTCAGTCTCCCATCATACTTCTTTGGTATCTCTGGCTCGAACATGCGAGCGGACGGCCAACGGACTTCTCCGAGCTCACGGGTGAACGCAGGGGACCCAACCTCGAAAGGAAGGTACCCACCTCCATTGAGCGCAGGCTCGTCGACGTTGGGGCCATCGCACCCATTGGACTGGTGGTGGTTGTCGCGGCGTCGCTCGATGGTGACAAGCGCGCCCTCCATCTACCCGTCCTCCAGGGCTCGCCGTCGGCCTTGACGTGCTCGAGGATCGGACGAAGCCATGGAGACATCATCAAGCTCTTGCTCGCATGGCCCTCGCGCTGGTTGCCATAGTGGGGATTGCGCGGTGGGGGTGGCCCCTTCTGCACGGCCAGCGGGATGGGCCACCGTCGTCGTCTGGGGAGGCCGTGGCAGGCCAGCTCGCTGTGAGCCTGCTGCCTCGGAAAGCCAATCAGACTTTGAATGGTGGCTCTCCACTCATCCATATGATCAGCTGCCGGCGGAAATCTCAGAGCAGCAAGGCCCGCGCCATGGCCTCCAAAGCGGTACTTGGCATAGGTGAGGATGATGCAGACCGTAGTGTCGCCCGGCTCCTGACGGTGTCGACAGTGGCTGCGCCGGGCTCCCTTCATCGGGAGCCAGACGCTTGGATGGGGTGGTGACGAGGTGGTGGCACGTGTGGACCAATGACCCTGTTCGGAGCATTGGCTGGGCCAGTTTGCTCCGGGGGCAGTGCATATCCTGTGTACACGCCCGCGACAGGGGCGGCCGAAGGATTGCGATTCGCCTAAGGGCGAACGTCACCGCCATGGCTATGCCTCTCAGCTAGGCAGAGGGGACAGAAGGAATTATCTCTCTACCCGTACCTCGCGGAGCATGGTCGCCGGGTTGTTGTTGGTGTTGTCCTTCTCTGGTGCCTCCAGCTCTTGCTTCGGCCGCGGGGGAGGTGGTGACAACGCCGCCTGCGCCGACCATGTCCCTCGTAGTGCCCACATCCTCATGCGTCCCCGCATTCCCTGCAGCATCGGCGGTCGCGGGCGGTGGGGCCTTCGAGGTGGATGGGTGAGCTGTGGCACTGGGCTTCTTCTTGGGCGCCATAGTTGATGGAGCCGTCGATGATGAAAATGGCGATGAAGATGACGCGCTGCTTACGCTCTCGGGTTTGCGCAAGTGATCCCCCTACCTGGTGCGCCAAAGATCTCCTTGGAAACCACAGCCACCTATGGGGCCATGGGCCCCTTTTAGTTCGGCGGGGGTATGGGCACGTTGCACAAAGAGCGAAGAAGCATAACACAGCATGACAGAGATCACAAGGGCAATTTTTGAAGGAAATATTCCCTAGAGGCAATAATAAAGTTGTTATTTATATTTCCTTATATCATGATAAATGTTTATTATTCATGCTAGAATTGTATTACCCGGAAACTTGATACATGTGTTAATACATAGACAAAACAAAGTGTCCCCAGTATGCCTCTACTAGACTAGCTCGTTAATCAAAGATGGTTAAGTTTCCTGACCATCACTGGTGCGCGTCGGTCCTAAAAAAACGTTTTTACCCCTTTCTGCAACGGCATTTGGAACCGTCGCCAAGTGAGTGTGGCCGATAGGGGGGTCCTTCCCACACGACCCAGAAACCGTTGGGGATATGCCCTCCTGGCACACACGCTCGGCAAAATGAGGTCGTGTGTGACCGGCGCGCACTCAAATACAGAAATATGTATAGTACTGCTAAAAAAATACAATTATATAGGCAAAATCATTTCTGGTCGTAAGTACATCCCACACAGTCAGTCACCACTAACCGTTTCCGTTCGTATATACATCCCACACAGTCACTACAAGGAAAATATTTGCGCAAGGTGGCGTAACGCAAACAGTTTTGAAGAGAATGTCGTGTGTGATTGTTCATTGATCCAACACGGTTTATTCCTAGAAACTGTGTGTGTTGCCTTAGGTCATCGCCCACGGTGTTTTCTCATTAACCGTTTGCAATAGGAAAACCCAATTAGCAAGCTAATTGGCCTATTATTAATAATCCATTTACTAATCTAATTGACATTCATATTAAGCACATAATATATTCCATTTCCATATTAAGGAAGCAGGATTTCATAATTGAAATACATCAGAGTACAATATGATATAGCTTCAGCACTCAGCTACCCCATTACACAACTGCACCAGCAGCAAGTTTCACATGCAACATCTAGAACCTTTCGAAATTAGCATCATAGACGGTACATAGAGAGATGCATCTCATCAGGAAAACTGCTGAAGCGGAAGGCGAATATTGAGCCTTCATTCATGTTGAAGGTCTTTGCAACTTTCGGCCAGTGCCTGTGGATGATTGACCGTCCATCCTTCGACCTCTTCAGGAACACTTCAATATTGAACTGCGGGTGTTGTATGAAAACTTTCCTCGCCTCCTGACCACAGAGGTGGTTTGAGAGGTAATCATCAGTGAAGCTTGAAAACAAGGATGTGCATATATATCTTCTCTATATTGGAAATGGGGCAAAGGAATATAAAAAGGCAAGGTATAATAGGTAGTACCATCTTGTAAACCGCAGTGCTTCCCATTGTTTCCTTGCAACACATATAAGGTAGTTAGTCATCAGGTTAAGTAAGGGTTCGCATGCTATCAGTAAAATATGTTGATGTTAAATAAACACATTGCAGATTCATCAGATTAATTCAAGCCACATGGAAAACCCATTTATCCAAACCAAGCATGATTAAGAACTAGGAAATATAGCACCTGTATATGTTTCTCATGTATTAAGTGCAGCCAAATTCGATTTATTCCTCACATGGTATACAATAACAGAATGCAGCCACAACAATTGAAGATCGCATTGCCGAATTGAACCAAGAAGTTAACTAAACACCACAAAAAATGAACCAAACATTAACTGAGCAGCACATTGCACAATATAACATACTCCTAATAGAAGATCAGACAGTTAACCAAACCAAGCATGCTTAACAACTTGGAAATATAGCAATTGTATTTGTTTCTCATGTATTTAGTACAGCCAAATTCGATTTATTCCTCACATGGTATACAATAAGAGAATGCCGCCACAACAGTTGAACATCGCATTGCAGAATTGAACCAAGCAGTTAACTAAACACCACAACAAATGAACCAAACGTTAACTGAGCACCACATTGCACAATATAACATACTCCTAATAGAAGATCAGACAGTTAACCAAACCAAGCATGCTTAACAACTTGGAAATATAGCAATTGTATTTGTTTCTCATGTATTTAGTACAGCCAAATTCAATTTACTCCTCACATGGTATACAATAACAGAATGCAGCCACAACAATTGAACATCGCATTGCAGAATTGAACCAAGCAGTTAACTAAATAGCACAACAAGTGAACCAAGCCACAACAAATGAACCAAGCAGTTAAGTAAACACCAATTGAACAATATAACATACTCCAAATAGAAGATCAGAAAATTAACCAAACCAAGCATGCTTAACAACTTGGAAATATTGCACCCTGAAGAATGGAACATCACATTTGCAGAATTGAACCAAGCAGTTAATTGAACACCACATTGCACGACATATAGAGCATATACACTATAGCAGAAGATTGCATGGTGAAAGTAGATAGCACAATTCACTAGAATTTGTTAAGGAAAGGCAGTAGCTAGCAAACTGAACATGGGTCCTTATAGTGAGCTAATAAGACAAGCTACTCCTTATTGTCAGAGATATCGATGACGATTGGCTCCTTCGACATGGAAGAGGGCGAGGCCTCTGCATTGTGGGCGCCCTCGTTGTAGTGGTGAGTTGCCTGAGCCGCTCCGGGCACCAACCTACTGGCTCTCGATATGAGGTAAGCACGTGCACGCTGAGAAAACACCTCGTAGTCTTTGTCAAAGGTACCGACGGTGGCCTCGAGAAAACGCCACGAACTGTCGTTTAAAGCAGCCAACCGCGTCGCGGCATCAGCGCGCGAGGGCGTCAACTGTGGCCTCAAAGGCGAGGTGCTCCTCCAAGATATGGGGGTCGGCACAAATGGAAGCCATCGCGACCTCAGCCGCGTGTGCGGCCGCGATTTGCTTCTCCGCTGCCAAATGCTCCTTGAGGTCCTGGCTATACTGCGTGCACCATGGCTTAGGCCGGCGCTTATTTGGTGGAGGGGTCAGTGATTTGGGTGGAAGGTGTCGCGCTCGCTCCGGTGGTCGGGGCATGTGGGATGTGGAAGGAGGAGGAGGATGGGGGTCGGGTGTGGATTACCTGCCTGGATAGGCGAGGCCGAGCAGCGTGAAGGAGGGTCACCGGCGAGGAGGCGGCGGCGCTGCAAGCAAGGAGTGAAGGTTTCAACTTGGAAAGGAAGGCGAAAAGGGGGGAAATGTGGCTTTTGGTAAGGGGGAGGGGGTGGGGAGGTAGATATTTCTGCGGAAGCAAAAAATTTGGAATCGCTCCAGACAAAAAACTGGCGCGCAAAATGTCATCAGACACGGTTCGAAGATATTTTGTGCTGCATCTCACACGTTTGGTAATAATAAATTGTGTGGGATCTACTTGAGTTTTCGTCTTGATTTAAATTACATAATGGGGTCACAGTGGCCATAGACGGTGTTTGAATTGCTAGACCTTTTATCTGCAGTGATCATAAAAGAATTGGAATTATTCAGGGTTCGTTTGGACATTTTTATGCATTAAGTGAGTTTTCAATGCATTTATGTGCATAATTCAAATTTGAACTACATGTACATGCTCCAATGCATATAAATTGGTTGAAAAATCAAATCTTTGTCCTTGAGTGCATGCTTAGGTCCCATGCAAGAAATGGGAATGGATGTCAAACACCCTACCACCGTCACTCGGCCGCAAACATTGAGATACCTGGTTTTAAAATTCTAGTAAATCCAAAACTCGTCTGAAATTCATGAAACTTGGCATGCTATCGTGGAACGGCATCAACATGGTGTGGTAAAGTTTTTGTCCCATTTGGAGCAGGTTTGGGTATATGCTTCTCACAAACTAGAGCTGCTCACAACAAGCATGATGGTTTCGGTAGGGAACGCCCCAACTTTGGGGACGAAACGATATCCATTGCCTCTAATTGCTTTCAAATTTTTTCTCGTGTCAACATAGAACAACAGGAGTGGTGTGTTATTTCTTGTGATTTTTCGGGGTTCATTTGCACATTTTTATGCATTAAGTAAGTTTTCAATGCATTTATGTGCATAATTCAAATTTGAACTCCATGCACATGCT
Source organism: Triticum aestivum (assembly GCF_018294505.1). Lineage (NCBI taxonomy): Eukaryota > Viridiplantae > Streptophyta > Magnoliopsida > Poales > Poaceae > Triticum > Triticum aestivum. Next base: position 125,904,370 of record NC_057805.1, on the reverse strand, counting down.
CCGGTGCATATAAATTGGTTGCAAAATCAAATCTTTTGTCCTTGGGTGCATGCTTAGGTCCCATGCAAGAAATGGGAATGAACGTCAAGCACCCTGCCACCGTCACTCGGCCGCTAACATTGAGATACCTGTCTTTTAAATTCTAGTAAATCCAAAAAACGTCTGAAATTGATGAAACTTGTCATGCTATCATGGAGCAGCATCAACATGGCATGGTAAAGTTTTTGTCCCATTTGGGGCAGGTTTGGGTATATGCTTCTCACAAACCAGAGCTTCTCACAACAAGCATGATGATTTCGGTAGGGAACGCCCCAACTTTGGGGGCGAAACGATATCCATTGCCTCTTATTGCTTTTAAATTTTTTCTCGTGTCAACATAGAACAACAGCAGTGTTGTGCTATTTTTTGTGATTTTTGGGGTTCGTTTGGACATTTTTATGCATTAAGTGATTTTTCAATGTATTTATGTGCATAATTCAAATTTGAACTACATGCGCATGCTCTGGTGCATATAAATTGGTTGAAAAATCAAATCTTTTTTCCTTGGGTGCATGCTTAGGTCCCATGCAAGAAGTGGGAATGAATGTCAAGCACCGTGCCACCGTCACTCTGCCGCAAACATTGAGATACCTGGTTTTTAAATTCTAGTAAATCCAAAACTCGTCTGAAATTCATGAAACTTGGCATGCTATCGTGGAACGGCATCAACATGGTGTGGTAAAGTTTTTGTCCCATTTGGAGCAGGTTTGGGTATATGCTTCTCACAAACTAGAGCTGCTCACAACAAGCATGATGGTTTCGGTAGGGAACGCCCCAACTTTGGGGACGAAACGATATCCATTGCCTCTAGTTGCTTTCAAATTTTTTCTCGTGTCAACATAGAACAACAGGAGTGGTGTGTTATTTCTTGTGATTTTTCGGGGTTCATTTGCACATTTTTATGCATTAAGTAAGTTTTCAATGCATTTATGTGCATAATTCAAATTTGAACTACATGCACATGCTCCGGTGCATATAAATTGGTTGCAAAATCAAATCTTTTGTCCTTGGGTGCATGCTTAGGTCCCATGCAAGAAATGGGAATGAACGTCAAGCACCCTGCCACCGTCACTCGGCCGCAAACATTGAGATACCTGTCTTTTAAATTCTAGTAAATCCAAAAAACGTCTGAAATTGATGAAACTTGTCATGCTATCATGGAGCAGCATCAACATGGCATGGTAAAGTTTTTGTCCCATTTGGGGCAGGTTTGGGTATATGCTTCTCACAAACCAGAGCTTCTCACAACAAGCATGATGATTTCGGTAGGGAACGCCCCAACTTTGGGGGCGAAACGATATCCATTGCCTCTTATTGCTTTTAAATTTTTGCTCGTGTCAACATAGAACAACAGGAGTGTTGTGCTATTTTTTGTGATTTTTGGGGTTCGTTTGGACATTTTTATGCATTAAGTGAGTTTTCAATGTATTTATGTGCATAATTCAAATTTGAACTACATGCGCATGCTCTGGTGCATATAAATTGGTTGAAAAATCAAATCTTTTTTCCTTGGGTGCATGCTTAGGTCCCATGCAAGAAGTGGGAATGAATGTCAAGCACCGTGCCACCGTCACTCTGCCGCAAACATTGAGATACCTGGTTTTTAAATTCTAGTAAATCCAAAACTCGTCTGAAATTCATGAAAGTTGGCATGCTATCATGGAGCGGCATCACCATGGCGTGGTAAAGTTTTTATCCCATTTGGGGCAGGTTTGGGGATATGCTTCTCACAAACCATAGCTTCTCACAACAAGCATGATGATTTCGGTAGGGAACGCCCCAACTTTGGGGGTGAAATGATATCCATTGCCTCTTATTACATTCAATTTTTTTCTCGTGTCAACATAGAACAACAGGAGTGTTGTGTTATTTTTTGTGATTTTTTGGGGTTCGTTTGGACATTTTTATGCATTAAGTGAGTTTTCAATGCATTTATGTGCATAATTCAAATTTGAACTACATGCACATGCTCCGGTGCATAACAATTGGTTGAAAAATCAAATCTTTTGTCCTTGGGTGCATGCTTAGGTCCCATGCAAGAAATGGGAATGAATGTGAAGCACCGTGTCACCGTCACTCGGCCGCAAACATTGAGATACCTGGTTTTTAAATTCTAGTAAATCCAAAAGTTGTCTGAAATTCATGAAACTTGGCATGCTATCATGGAGCGGCATCAACATGGCATGGTAAAGTTTTTGTCCTATTAGGGACAGGTCTGGGTATATGCTTCTCACAAACCAGAGCTTCTCATAACAAGCATGATGGTTTCGGTAGGGAACGCCCCAACTTTGGGGGCAAAACGTCTTATTGCTTTCAATTTTTTTTCTCGTGTCAACATATAACAACATGAGTCTTCTGCTATTTTTTGTGTTTTTTCGGGGTTCGTTTGGACATTTTTATGCATTAAGTGAGTTTTCAATGCATTTATGTGCATAATTCAAATTTGAACAACATGCACATGCTCCGGTGCATATAAATTGGTTGAAAAATCAAATCTTTGGTCCTTGGGTGCATGCTTAGGTCCCATGCAAGAAATTGGAATGAATGTCAAGCACCGTGCCACCGTCACTTGGCCGCAAACATTGAGGTACCTGGTTTTTAAATTCTAGTAAATCCAAAACTCGTCTGAAATTCATGAAACTTGGCATGCTATCATGGAGGGGTATCAACATGCCCTGGTAAAGTTTTTGTCCCATTTGGGGCAGGTCTGGGTATATGCTTCTCACAAACAAGAGCTTCTCACAACAAGCATGATGGTTTCAGATAGAACACCTGTATGCAAATTGAGAGCAGGATTTGTGCATCTCTTGAACACAAACGGTTCTTTTGGATGACCCGTGTGAATCACTAGCGGGGCGGCGCGGTACTATGCAAAGTGAATCATGGAGGGAAGTAATGGGAGGACCGGGAAAAGAGGCAGCACGATGTGAATGCAACGCAGTTTGCTCTCATATAAAGGCGCCCCTCCATTCCAATGCATCTACCACATCGTACAGACCTAAGCATTTGCCTAAGAACCTACACTAATAAGCGCAAAAGTGCCAACTCCAGACCCATGGCGGCGATGCGCGCGAGCAGCTAGCGGCTGTGCCAGATGGTCCATGACGACGGCCTGCGACATGGCATCGTGGATTGTCTCCATACGGTGTTGGCGACCGGCTGGTGGATGGCCGCCGTCGATGCCAGCTACGACTCTCAGTTGGACCAGATGATCGTTCGCACCACCAAGAGGTTCACCGTCGTCAAGAAGCTCGTGGACGACATCGCCGTACTCCTCCAGCCTGCACGCCTAGGCTCCTCATTGCCTGCCACCCTAATCAGCCTCCATGGTCGGAACCTCTTTGAAGCACTGGTGGCCCTGCGACTGCCCGCCGACGCCACGAAGAATGTCCACCTGGAGGTCGCACTTATTTTACTCCATCCCTTTTTTTAAAACACGCGCACTGACCTAACGGGCCGTGCCCAACATGGACACTGCCGCGCCAGGCCTTTATAAGGTGTGGCTGAGGCCGCCCCAGCCCACCCAGCCGCCCCGCCGCCCCAAACCCTAGTGCCGCCCGCCGCCGCTCGACGCGACCGCGCCTTCGCCGCCGTCCCGCGCCGCCCACTGCCGCCGCGCGGAGCCGCCGCCGTTGACCCCGTCGACCGATCAGTTTTCTCTCGGTTAACCCCGGTTTTTTTAGGTTGCCGGTTTATTTTCTTAGATCGGTTTTTCGTCGGTTTATTTACTTAGCGGACGTTCGTCCGACCGTTCTTTTAACAAACGTTGTTCGCCGATTAGGTTCAGACAGTGAACGTTCGTTCGTTAGTTTTTTCTTTTTATTTTGTTTTCTCCCAGGGACCTATCCGCGATTATTTTTATCACAGATTAGCCCCTGATCTTCAAACCCTTGTAACTTTTCAAACGTTTGTCCAAATCCAGTGAAACCAATGCCAAAATCTTCGTCTCGAGCCCCTCTTTATGTTTAATAAACTTGAACAAGGTTTTGACAATTTAAATTTTGGTTTCAAGAAGATTTGAATTCGAAGTTCTTTTGACCGTAGTTTTAGTTCCGTAGCTCCGATTCGTTTGATTCTTTTTGCAAATCGAATCTCTTCAGTTGAGTTTTCAGATTCGATCTTCTTATTTGGGATTTACCTTTGAATCATTGCTTGAGTGCTTATGTATGCTATTGTTTGTTTGCGATAGAATTCCCGGACTGCGAAGCGTGCTACTACGAGTCTCTAGGGTTTGCAGATCGTTAGCAAGGCAAGTAACACATTGATCATACTCTTTTCATACCCAGTTTTTATGCATTAGTTACAACCCTCAAACATTGCATGGTTAGGATTTGATAACATGTGGGTATTGGGAAGTAGATGATGAGGTAGGACCTATTACCTGTTTTATTATCAAACCCTTGGGAGTTACTTCTATGTTATGCTTATGTTGCCATGCTATGCTCGTAGACGTGGATTGGGTTTGAGTGTATCCATGACAGATGTGAGATTGTTAATTAATGGTTCAACTTAAGGTGGCAACTTTAATACACATCTGGGTGGATTGTTGGTTTGGGCACCTGGGGTTATAACAGTGTTGTCCTAGGAGATCCCGGGGTTATACCGTGTGATCCTCCTATGGTCCGCCACCCAGGCTCAAAGGGATCATAAGATTATTCATGCTAGAAACTTCCGTGTGCAGCCACAAGCTATTATGGGCTCTAGCATAGTTGAGTAGATTGCATGACCTCTTCCAGTGGTAGGCTAGACGATGTAGGGGATGTAGGTTGGTACTATCTACCTGGGGTTAGAGTTAATGCTTCTGAAAGACTGTGTCTCGGTCATCCGTTTCTCAAACACCATGAACTGCGAGAAATCCAATGGAGGAGATCGAGTCTTGTGGGGAAAAGCGCGCAAACATCTGCAGAGTGTACAAACTAATCATGGTTAGCCGTGTCCCCGGTTATGGACATCTTGAGTATCTGGTTCTTGGATTATCATGTTGATCTCATCACTCTAATTTAATTTGTTGGGTTGATAATCATTAATTAGGATTGAGATGGAGGTACCTTCTCAATGTTTCAACCACCATGACAGTTAAATAAAATATATTCCTTTGTTGTAGGGAAAAATTGGCTTTTCGCAAAACACTATAACCATAGAGCCTCCACCAGCCATATATGCATGTAGTGATAGTATTTATTCTGTTCATTGCTCTACTGTGTTATATTGCCAGCATATTCCATGTGTTGACCCATTCCGGGCTGCAACATATCATGTTGCAGACTTTTCAAACAAAGAGTAAGGTGCGCTTGGTCGTTTTTCATGCACTCAGCTATGCCATTGGAGTTGATGGACTCGCTTTATCTTCCAAGCCTTCCGCTATTATCTTATTTAGATGGCCTTAAGCCATATTTATTGTAATAAGTTCTCTATTGAGACTATCGATGTAATAAGTGTGCGATTGCTACTTTGTTATAAATCCATTCGAGTATTGTGTGTGTTAGCATTACCGATCCAGGGATGACACTAAACACAGAGATTTGACCGTCTAAGGTCGGATCGCTACAAGATGGTATCAGAGCACACGCTGAATGTAGGACATGACCATTAAGATAAGCCATAGGTCACTCTTCTCTACTTATTTCTGACTCCTCTCAATTTTCTACTCTTTAGGATGGCGGACTCAAGGAACAAGTTTGCACAACTCGATGAAGACACGCCCTTTGGACGACACATGAAGGAAGTCCTAGGTACCTGAACATCGGAATACCAAGATTCACCGGGACCTACACTGCCACTTTGCCAGAAGAGGAGTGTTGAATGATTCGAGTTCAAGTTCCAGGAAGGACATTCACACCAGTTATTGAGCCCATAGAGTTTTCCTTCGATGCACCAACCTGGAGTCTAGGTAAGAGCATGGCAGCCCACATCGCCATGCGACACATTGGCGAAGTTTACCACAAGGATCTTAAGGACACCATCTACCAGATATGTGGGCGCCGAGATGAGCAATGGGAGATGATCAGCACCAGGAGAGACATGTCCATTGCAGCTTTCATCCAGGATTTAAATCAACACATTCGTCGACAGGAGAATCAGATGTGCGCAAGCATGATAGATTTAAAGAAGGCAATGACCAGGAACATGGATCTAGAAGAGGAACTCAAGACTACACGCGACGAATACGAGGAGGAAATCGCAATACTAGTGGAGAAGAATGACGACCTGACAAGGAAGCTAGGAGTATTCATGGGAGACCCCATGCCAGGAGGAGATGACGATCATCCTCAGGACTACATCATCATTGACGACACCGACTCCGACCCCGACAGTAGTGATGATGAATATGAAGACGAAGCTGGAGCGGATATCATGGAGTCTTCCACCGATCAAAACTTCTAGATGACCACCATATGAACAGTAGTATTCCCCCATGTATATAGTAGTAGTCCGGGCACTTTTGTACGATAGTTAGATCGACTGAATGCCCTTGTTTGAAATGATTGGTGTGATATGAATGTGTTTGTCTCATGTGCATATGGGTAGTGCTTTCTCATTAGACCTCATTCTCTAATCTCTCACCTCTAAACCCATCAGATGCCTCTGAGACGTGACCCCGGATTTGTCTTCCCAGCGGAGCTCACTCAGTTGATCCAACAGGACAATGCAATGATGCAGCTACTAGTCCAGAACCAAGGCAAAAACAACAACAACCCGCCGCCACCACCTCCAGTTGCCCACCTTAGCCCTTAGGACACCCTTGCTAGTAAGCTCACCAGGTGCAGAGTATATGGCCAGCCGATGGTGCGATCGGATACCCTTAACCATTGGTAGCCATGTTTTCCCCTCAGACCTAATAATTTTGGAGTCACAAGGATTGGATGTGATACTAGGAATGGATTGGCTATCGAAGTATGGAGGAAACATTGACTGTGCTAGTAGGTCAATTCTACTCACCACCCCGGAGGGAAAGAGGATCAAGTATATATATCCAGGCATTCGCCGAGGAGGACCCAAGTAAACTCTCTGACGGGAGTTGTTCAGGAGGAAGTGCCTGCAGTGAAGGATTATCCGGATGTATTTCCAGAGGAATTACCAGGCATGCCGCCGGATTGAGACATTGAGTTTTTGATAGAGTTATTACCAGGCACCGGCCCGATATCAAAGAGACCATACCGGGTGCCCGCAAATGATCAGGCAGATATCAAGAAGCAGATTAAGGAGTTATTGGAGAAAGGTTACATTCGATGAAGTTTGTCACCATGGGGAGCCCCAGTGATCTTGGTGGAGAAGAAGGATGGATCATTGAGAATGGTTGTTGATTATCGTGCGTTGAATGAAGTGACGATCAAGAACAAGTACCCACTGCCAATGATCAATGATCTGTTTGACCAGCTGTAAGGAGCTAAAGTATTCTCCGAGATCGATCTGCGATCAGGATATCACCAGCTGAAGATCTGAGAACAGGATATACCTAAGACAACTTTCACCACAAGGTACGGGTTAGATGAGTATACAGTTATGTCATTTGGATTGACAAATGCCCCTGCCTATTTTATGAGCATGATGAACATGGTGTTCATGGAGTTCTTGGATAAGTTTGTAGTGGTGTTCATTGATGATATCTTGGTATACTCGAAGAATGAAGAGGAGCACAAGGAGCATTTACGGTTAGTTCTCGAGAAGCTCAGGGAACATCAGTTATATGCCAAGTTCAGCAAATGTGAATTTTGGTTGAAGGAAGTTGGATTCCTTGGACATGTTATATCAGGAGAAGGTATAGCAGTAGACCCCACCAAGGTTCAGACAGTCACTGAGTGGTTGGCACCCACCTCACTTGGAGAGATCCGCAGTTTTCTTGGACTCGCAGGATATTATCGGAGATTCATGCATAATTTCTCTAAGATTGCAAAGCCTATGACGTAGTTGCTGAAGAAGGACACCAAGTTCAAGTGGACCGAAGAATGTGAAGCAAGTTTTCAGGAGCTGAAGAAACATTTGGTTACAGCCCCAGTGTTGATTCTGCCAGATATACGCAAGGATTTCCAAGTATATTGCGACGCGTCTCGCTTAAGACTTGGAGGTGTACTTATGCAAGACGGAAGAGTCGTTTCATATGCCTCGTGTCAACTTCAACCGCATGACACTACAGGAATCAGCTATTTTGCCGTCTTCCACGGCGGACGGCAAAGGCATGAACAGCGGAGGGCAAAGGCCTTTGCCGTCAGCCGCGGACGGCAAAAGGCTCCGGCAAAGTAGGCTACGGTAAACAGCTACTTTGCCGTCTGCTTCCTGGCGGCTGACGGCAAAGGCCCTTTGCCATCTGCCGCGGACGGCAAAGAGAGCGGACGGCAATAATTGCGCTATCAGTCCGTTAAGTGGCTAACGGCAGGCCTTTGCCGTCCGCGGCAGACGGCAAACTTTCTAGTGTCTTTGCCGTCCGCCTTATGATGTCATCTATACGTCACTACATGGCAGGCCTTTGCCGTCCACCTTTGACGGCAAAATTATTTACTCTTTTCCGTCTGCCACTGTAGGCAAACTGACCAAATGGGTCAGCTCCCAGAAAGCACAGCTGGATGCCACGTGGCTTCTTTGCCGTCCGCGGCAGACGGCAAAGAGCCCGTTGCCGTCGGTGGCAGACGGCAAAGAGCCTGCATATTGGCTCTTTTTTCTGTTTTTTATTAAATCCAACAATTTTCATCACGAATATATATGACATATATAGATATATTTCAAAAGGCCATTACAGAGCAAACATATAAGATATCCAACACATAACTTCATCATCCAACCATATATATTACATGCATAGTTCCATCATACATAACAAGTTCAACATAGAGGCATCCAACCATATATATTACAATAGTTTCATCCAACGATACATGCATAGTTCAACGATACAAAAGAAACAGAGAAAGGGATAAGGAGCACTCCATCTATGCAAGCTTTCGTCAAGTGAATGAAATCTGCAAAATGAAAAATAAGAAAGTTAGAACAAGAAGAGTAGAATAAGAAGAAGAGTAGAACAAGAAGAAGACTAGAACAAGAAGAGTAGAACAAGAAGAAGACTAGAACAAGAAGAGTATGTCATTTATGAGCTAACTTACGTGAAATGGATCATATATGAGCCAACTAAGTTGAAATGGGTCGTTTATGAGCTAGCTAAGGTGAAATGGATCATTTATGAGCTAACTTAGTTGAAATGGGTCGTTTATGAGCTAACCAAGGTCAAATGGATCGTTTTTGAGGTAACTAAGGTGGAATGGATCATTTATGAGCTAACTTAGTTCAAATGGATCGTTTTTGAGCTAACTTACGTGAAATGGATCATTTATGAGCTAATTTAGTTGAAATGGATCTTTTTGAGCTAACTTAGGTGAAATGGATCATTTAAGAGCTAATTTAGGTGAAATGGATCGTTTTTAGCTAACTTTGGTGAAATGGATCGTTTATGAGCTAACTTGGTGTCATTTTGGAGTTAACCTAGGTGAAATGGGTCATTTTAAAGCTAACGTAGGTAAAATGGATCATTTAGGAGCTAATCTAGGTAAATGGGTCATTTTTGAGCTAACTTAGATGAACTGGATCATTTATAAGCTAACCTAGGTAAAATGGGTCATTTTAGAGCTAACTTAGGTAAAATGGATCGTTTATGAGCTAAGTAAGCTAATTATGCAATTTTTGACATAAGTAAGCTAAGTACAGATCGTATTAGAGCTAACTTAGGTAAAATGGATGGTTTTGGAGGTCAGTAAGCTTATTAAGTCATTTTGGAGGAGAAGAAGCTAAGTCTAGGTCATTATGGTAAGCATTGGAGGAAATAAAGCTAAGTCTAGGTCTTTATGCATGTGTTAAGCAAAACACTAGATAAACTTACCAAGATCCAGGAGGTGTAGGAGCGGGGTGGCTCGTGTCGGTAGCTGGAGAAGGATCGTGCGATGCTTGTCTGGAGTTACGCTGCACCAAAGATCATTTCCAATGTCTTGTTAGCATGATGACACTCAAATGTTAATACTAGCAAGTAATGTCCATTCAAATAAAACTCACCGTGGTCCCAGGAGCAATCACTGGCATCGGCGGAGCGGTCTGACCTGTCTTCTCGCACACAGACTGCACATTTTGGTTTCGACGACTTAGTCATACTAGTTAGTAATGAGACAAACACTACATGAATGTTTTGGCTAATTTGCAGAAGAAACTTACCACAAGGAGCTCGTACATGGCCCTTGCCTGCATGTCATTCCGTGCCCTCTCCTCCTCCATCATCTTTGTCGTCCTCTCCTCCAACTCCCGCTGCCTCTCCGCCGTCTCCGCCAGAAGTTTCTCCGTTCTATCTCTCTCACTCTGTATAGCAGCCTGCAACACCACTCACATGACCATTTGTAATCATTGATGGAAGCGCACACAATGTAATGGAGAAAGATAACTGAGTACGTATCACTAACCTTGATGGCGAGTTGCACTGGCCGTTCACAAGGCCTTATCTCAGGAGCGGAGCTCGACTGGCGTGCCTTGATCTCTGGGAGAGTGCTAGGACAACGGATAAGTCCATCTCCAATGGCTATGGAGCCATGGGACCTCCCGCCACCAGATATCATCACCAGCTCTGGATCAATGGGACCCTGGCTCGGGTTAAAGTCCTCCCCTTTCCTCGCCTTCCCCTCATCTCTATATCTCACGAGCTTGTTGTGGGAGGAGATGTTGGTGAAGTTGTTTGCATCATCGAGGTCAAACTGAGAGAAAGCCTTGACTTTCTTGAAAGAGGCAGTGTGGGCCATGGCATACAGGTCGTACACCTCTGGCACCTTATCCACCTTATTGTGGCGTGCCTGAAAGAGAGAAACAATGAAAATTAGTAATTAAAGGGCTCAAGCTAGCATGATGAATGAATTGCATGAATCATGAAGCAAACCACATACCCAGTTGCGCCCGAACTGATATAAGTTGGAGCTGCCTTGATGGTGTGGCACACCTTCCATTTGGGCACGTTTGTCCTTGGCCTCGTTGTGGAGGGCTAGCCATTCTTTTGAGCACCACTCATCGACCAACACCTCCCAACAATCCATCCGATCGCACACCATCTCGGAGGCGCCTAAGTTAGCAAATAGAAACTTGAGCGCTACGGCTAAGAATTACTAAATGAAGGAACTTAAGTAGAAGGCCTTAAGAATTACCTTCATGTACTGCTCCTTACTCAGGAACTTATCGCGGCACGCCGGCTTGGTCTTCTTGATACCACGCAAGGCGTAGTAGTCTCGAACAGCCTGCACCCGAGCCTCGTGCCGTAAGTTCTGGAGTAGGCGCTTGCAACGTTCTCGATAACATGTGCCGCGTCCTCCTCGTATCCCTCCTCACACCTGTAGAATGTCTGCAATCAAATGAGACAATATTGATTAGTACAATTAATAACTAGCTAGTTGAAGATTTTTAAATGTGTAAAGGAGAAATTACCCAGAACTTTCTGATCACCATGTCTGCCCTCGTGTCGCACACGACACCGTCGATAATCTCATCCGGCGGGGCCGGGGCAGACACGTAGTGCTCCCAGCTCAATCCAAGCTCTGGAAGCCGACCCTCACCAGGCAACGTGACAAACCCCGGGAAGTTTTGCCGGCAAAGAACTCCAAGGACGGAGTTGGGCCGGCGGACACTATGATGGTGGTCCCAACCCGTGCAGCATGACAAGGCCAACGCATTAGTTATTTGAAGAAACGTGAATGCACAAGGTACAAAAATATTAAATGCACTTACGTACCTCTCCCCATCAGGGAAAATCAACCACCTCTGCTCGCGGGTCGCCGGCACGGACGGGAGCCGTGTAGCACCACGCTGGTAGACGGTGCCCCCCTCCTCCTCAAGATCAGTCGGCTCCCCGCCATCATTAGCATGGCCACTCGGCTCCTCGGGCTGATCCGGCCAGGTACCCCATCCGGACGTGTGCTCCTCCGGGGTCTCGTGGGCCGAACTCATGGGCCAAGGCCAGTCGACCCGAGGCTCGTGGGCCCAAGACCCGTGGACCGGAGGCTCGTGGACCGGAGTCCGTGTAGCCTCCTCTTCGGACGAGTCCACCCTAGCAGTCACGTCGGGTGAAACAGCTGGGGGTGGCGGCGAGGAAGGCGCCGTAGCAGTCACCCTACCTCCTCTCCCGCGACCACGTGCCCCACCTCCTCTCTTCCTACCTCGTCCCCTGCTGGGCACCGCGGTCGACGAAGAAGGGCCCGGCGGTGTGGCCATACTGTCCAGCAACGCTCGGCGGAGAGGCGCGTCTGGAATGGAAGACCTCAGACCACGCGCCGACGAAGAAGGGGCCTTGGCGCGCTCCCGACCAGCGCCCACCATCTTTCAACACCTGCCATGACAAACAGTAAACGAAATTAGTACAACATAAAAAAAGACCGACATGAATAATAATATGTGTATCACTTAAGTGTATCATCATCAAGTACAACATTAAAAAATTTAATACCTGACACTACTAATAATCTCGATCAGTATCATCAATAAATGCATAATCATCATCATCACTATAATCAATGACGGGCTCATAGGGTTCAGTGGCATCAACATGTGCAAGGCCACCTTGACGTAATCGGTCAAGCAATGACAGGTCATCCGCAGCAGTAACCTCTTCTTGTTCGGCTCTTCTTGTTCCTCCTCTGGGGTGATGTCGGATTCACTGTCGCTGTCTACTTCAATGTTTTGGGGTGAAGTATAGCGGTTCTTGAAACGCTTTTTGGAAAGACGTGTCTCTTGGAAGAATTCTCCTTCATATGTGTCTGGGTTAATGTGAGGTTCATAATCCTCTTCCTTTGGGGGAGATAGTCTAGCACGTGGCGGCACTTCATAAACGACATCCCAACCTTTCAGATTTGGATTAGTTTGGCAGGCCCACGGTAGATAGAATACTTGGGTCGCCTGTTGAGCCGTAATATAGACATCAGGAACATCTAAATGGGTGCTTTGGTTGATTTCAACTAGCCCTATATGTTCATGAGTCCTTCTAGTCTCCTTCGGCTGAAACCAATAACATTTGAAGACTACGACATTCGGTGGGTTTTCACCATAGAATAGAAGTTCATAAATTGCTTCAACTCTCCCATAATACTCGGTACCTCCTTCACCGATAGCAGATACACAACAATTTGTAGACTTTCGGTCGGCCATAGATAGCTCTTTGCCATAGGTACGAAAGCGATACCCGTTGATGTCGTATTTGTCAAATGAACGGACCTTATAGTCAAAACCATTAGCGACTTGTCTCAATTCGCCGTCCATAGACTCTGAATTAGCCTACAAGTTTAATATGAAAGGATTGTTGCATTACGCTCAAATTAGCGAATGAAACTGGGATAGCCGCCTACAAATTAGCCTACAAGTCTAATAGAAATTACCGTTTGTTTGAACTAAGAGATGAAACCGGGATAGCCGCCTCCTTGCTTTGCGAGAAGCTCATACTCTTCGACAGAATCCTTTTGGATCACCGCTCCATACGAGAATAAGGCGACGTATCGACTGTATGAAATATCCAGGAATAAGAGCAGTTCAAAGGAAATAGAAGTTGCGAAACTATGTACCGAGAACTTACTCGATGTACGGCCGCACTTCTATCAGGTTGTTGAAGATATACAACGAAATGGTCCGCCATTGTTCGTTATCCAAAGATACTGGATTTGAAAAACTGGCTGGTGCGAGATTCCCTTTGAATAGGCTGAGGTTGGATCCACCCTTTTTAGGGTCGTCAGCATTGTACCGAGGCTTCGGATTATGCAAATGACGATTTTTGGCTTCGTAGTGTGCTGTCACGAAGTTTGCCGCCTCCTCAGTGATGAATGCCTCAGCCATCGATGCTTCAATTCTACGTTTATTTTTACATTTTTGTCGAAGCGTCTTCTGCATCCTCTCAGTTGGGTAGCACCAACGATTTTGCACGGGCCCCCCCAATCTTGCCTCGGTCGGAGATGCAAAATCAAATGTTGCATTGGATTAAAGAAGCCCGGTGGAAAGATCTTCTCTAACTTGCAGATCAACTCCGGCGCCAACTCTTCCATTTCTTCTAGCACGCCAGGCGATAGTTCTTTCGCACAAAGAACACAGAAGAAATAGCTGAGTTCTGCCAGTACTAGCCATTCATCCTCAGGGATGAAGCCACGCAACATCACCGGCATTACCCGCTCAATCCATATGTGCCAATCATGACTCTTGAGACCAAATATCTTCAATTTATCAAGACTGGCTCCCCTCTGTAGATTCGCTGCATACCCATCGGGGAACATCAACTGCATTTTCACCCACAAGATAATTTCCCTCATAGCTGGCCTTCCAAGATTGAACCATGCCTTTGGCTTCGTCCAGTTCTGCTTTCCTTTCGGTTCTTTCATGTTTTGTAACGGCCTATCACATAGCGCCTCCAGATCGACTCTAGCCTTAGTATTATCCTTTGACTTCCCATCTATGCCGAACAATGTACCAAAAAGTGCCTCGGCAATATTCTTCTCAGTGTGCATCACGTCGATGTTGTGTGGGCAAAGGAGGTCTTTGAAGTAAGGCAGATCCCATAAGCATGTTTTGTGAGTCCAGGCGTGCTTAGAATCATACCCCTTGAAGTACCCTGGACGCTCTGGATCTGGCTCGAGAGCGTTTAACTGATCCAGGGTCTGTTGGCCTGTCAATGCAGGTGGTGCAGAGTTTTTGACAACTCTACCTCTGATGAAGTTCTTCTTGTCTTTCCTGAACTTATGGCGAGGATTCAGGAACTGTCTATGCATGTCGAAGCAAGAAAACTTGCGACCGGCCTGAAGCCAACGAAACTCAAGAGCTCCCTTGCATGTGGGGCACGGGAACCTTCCATGCACACACCAGCCAACGAATAGCGCATACGCCGGCAAGTCATGCGTCGAGTACATGTACCAGACACGCATTATGAAGTTCCGTTTGCTATAGGCATCGTATGTCTTGAACCCATTATCCCAGGCTTCTTGCAATTCGTCCTTAAGCGGTTGCATGTACACATTCATATTTTTCCCCGGATAGTTGGGCCCTGGAATTATCAACGTCAGGAAAATGTTCTTTCTTTGCATAATCTGTCCGGGGGGAGATTGAGTGGAAAGACAAATACGGGCCAACAACTGTATTGGGCTGCCGTCATACCAAACACACTGAACCCATCCGTGCTGATGCCGACTCGAGGATGCCTCGGATCTGCCGCTTTGTCACCATGTAATTCATCAAACTTTTTCCACGCAACACCATCCGATGTGTGTACAATCATCAGATTCCCATCTGCATCTAGTTCGGTTCTTTTGCCCGTTTTGTGCCATGTCATCTGTCTGGCCGTCTCTTCGACCATGAAAAGACGTTGAAGTCTTGGTACGATTGGCATATACCGAAGAACACTAACGGGGATTTTGGTCTGTGTCTTCTCACCCATACCGTTGTCTACCACAACATACCTGGAAGACTTGCAAATGGGACAATAGTTCAAGTCCGCATAGTCAAGCCTAAACAAGACACATCCTTTCTCACAGGCATGTATCTTATCATAGGGCATCTTCAGTGCACGGAGGATTTTGTCCGACTGGTACAGGTTTGCAGGCATTACATGGCCTTTGGGTAGAAAGCGTCCAAATACTGTCATCATTGCATCGTAGCATTCTCTGCCCAAGTTGAACTGAGCCTTCAGAGCCATTACTTGTGAGATGGCATCCAACTGACAAAGCTCAGTGTGCTCATGGAGCGGACGTTTTGAAGACTCCAACATTTCATTGAAGGCCTTTGCAGATTCCTCCATCTCCTCGTCCGAATCCCGAGCATCATCAAAGTCTTGCACCATGTTTTCCATCCCGGTACCATGCTCGTCGGTGCGACGACGATCCACCTCAGCTCGGTCACGTTGGGGCAGACTCACCATGAAATGTCCACACCGTATAATCGGGCGTAAAACCACTCTTCTGCAGGTGTTTGCCCATTTCAGCCTCTGTCCTCTTTTCCCAATTGCCGCACCGTAAACAGGGGCACCAGGTTTTCCTCTGGCCATTTGCAAATGCGGCTCGCACAAACCCCTTGGTTTTTGTGAACCATTCAGTGCTCCATTTGTTCTGACCAGTGTGACCGGTGTACATCCACGCACGATCACTCATCTTGACTTTCAGAGCTACTAGACACACAACAAATATATATATATAATTCACCATGTATATATTCATCAGTTGATTCTACTTTGTCAATTTTATTACGTCCATGCAACCTACACTCTAATAGGTAATGATAGGTCCTAATCCCACCCGAGTATGTTTAGATTGGGTTCATTTTCCCATGATATGCTCCGGATCCTACGCAAAATTTCGGCAGCACCTCCCCGCTGTTCTCCTGATACACGTCTCTGCAATAAACAGAGAGGATGTGTACCCGGAGAACAACAGGGGAGGCACTGACGAAATTTATGCGTCGGATCCGGAGCAAAGCATATGGGAAAACGAACCCAATCTAAACATACTCGGGCTGTCCATGGATAGCGTTGGACAATTCGAAAGAATCAAGGTTATAAATATGCAAATGCATGCATATTTATAACTATGACGCTTTCGAACGGGAGACACATATTGGTTACGCATACTGATGATTCAAGACACATATGTAGCTAGCTATCAAGTTTCATCGGAATAGATCAAATAATTAATGGGGGAGGAGGACATGTCAGTTGTGCTCACCCACGAACGAAGGGGCAGAGCTCAACAAACGCACGGCGAGGTCGTCGAACAACCAAACCTCGCAGCGATGAAACAACTGCACATTTAAAACTACCCGATCAACACAATTATATATGATGTTTTTTCATAACAAATCGAAGATATATGACCCTACTAATAATTCCAAATATATGACCCCGTCGGCTTCTAGAAGGCCAAAGAACACCTTTTCGGGAGGTTGTCGGGGGTCGGGGTGTCGTGTCGGTCTCGGGGTGCCGTGTCGGGGTCGGGGTCTCGGGTCGGGGTGTCGGGTCGGGGTGCCGGGTCGGGGTCGGGGTGGCCGTGACAGTGTCAGGGTCGGGGTGTCGGGTCAGGCTCGGGGTCGGGGTGTCGGGGTTGGGGTCGGGGTCCTCGGGGTCGGGGTGTCGGGTCGGGGTGCCGGGTCGGGGGTCGGGGTGCCGTGTCGTGTCGGGGTCGGTGTCGGGTCCGGCTCGGGGTCGGGGTCTCGGGTCGGGGTGTCGGGTCGGGGTGCCGGGTCGGGGTGTCGGGTCGGTGTGTCGGGTCGGGGTGCCGTCTCGGGGTCGGGGTGTCGGGTCGGCGTGCCGGGTCGGGGTCGGGGTGCCGTGTTGGTGTCGGGGTAAGGTGGTGTGGTGTCAGGGTGTCGGTGTCGGGGTGTCGTGTCGGTGTCGGGGTCGGGGTCTCGGGGTCGGGGTGTCGGGTCGGGGTGCCGGGTCGGGGTCGGGGTGCCGTGTCGGTGTCGGGGTCGTGGTGTCGGGTCAGGCTCGGGTCGGGTGGTCCGGGGGTCGGGGTCGGGGGTCGGGTGCCGGGTCGGGGTCGGGGTGCCGTGTCGGTGTCGGGGTCGGGGTGTCGGGTCAGGCTCGGGGTCGGGGTGTCGGGGTCGGGGTCAGTGGGTGCGGGGTCGTGGGTGTCGGTCGGGGTCTAGGGTTCTTCTTTTTTCTTCTCCTCCTCCTCTTCTTCTTCTTCCTTTCCTTTTCCTCTTCTTCTTCTCCTCCTCTCCTCTTTTTTCTTCTTCTTCTTCCTCTTCTTCTTTTTTCTTCACCTCCTCCTCTTCTTCTTCTTCCTTTCCTTTTTCCTCTTCTTCTTCTCCTCCTCTGCTCTTTTTCTTCTTCTTCTTCCTCTTCTTCTTTTTTCTTCTCCTCCTCCTCCTCCTCTTCTTCTTCCTTTCCTTTTTCCTCTTCTTCTTCTCCTCCTCTCCTCTTTTTTCTTCTTCTTCTTCTTCTTCTTTCCTCAAACTAAACTAAACCTAAAACTAAACCTAAAACTAAAACTAAAGCTCAAACTACAACTAAAACTAAATCTAAACTAAAACTAAAACTAAAAAGGAAAAAAACAGAAAAAAGGGGGCTCACCTGGGGGGTGGAGGAGGCCGGTGAAGGAGGGGGGCGGGGCGGTGGAGGAGGCGACCTGGGGCGGCGGGGGGCCGGGCCCTGGCGGTGGGGCGCGGGGCGGCGGGGGGGGGGGGGGGGGCGGCGGCGGGGGGGGGGCTGGGGGGCGACGGGGCGGTGGGGCGGCAGGGCCCCGGGGCGGCGGAGAGCCGGGGCGGTGGGGCGACGGGGCGGCGGGGGCGACGGGCGGTGGGGCGGCGGGGGCGATGGGTGGTGGGGCGACGGCGGGCGACGGGCGGTGGGGCGGCGGGGGCGACGGGCGGTGGGCGGCGGGGCCCCGGGGCAACGGCGCGCGGCGGGCGGCGGCGGCGGCGGGGTGGGAAGTGGTGGCGGGGCTCGGCGAGGAGAGAACAGAGTAACGGGCGGGGGGGTACGGGCCCGTTAGGTAGTGCCCTCTTTGCCGTCCGCCTCTCTTGTTGTCTGCCCTTTTGCCTCTTTGCCGTTTGCTGGCAGACGGCAAAGAGGTGGGCCGTTAAGTTTTTCCAAACGGGCGGGGGGTGGGGGCCACCTCTCTCTTTGTCGTCTGCCAGCGGACGGCAAAGATTCTTTGCCGTTTGCTGGCAGACGGCAAAGAGCTCGCAGATGGCAAAGAGCTTCTTTGCCGTCTGCCATTTCTTTGCCGTCTTCTTTCGGGTAGCTGATGGCAAAGAGCTTCTTTGCCGTCAGCTAGCAGACGGCAAAGAGCTGGCAGATGGCAAATTAGCTGATTCCAGTAGTGTATGCATCTAGTTCATCGTGATCAGAATTATATATATAATTTTTGGCCTCGTGAAGGAGAAAGTATCACTCTAGCTTGGGGGAGGCTTAAGTCAATGTTATATTCATGCCCCAATCATGAGCTCTCAAGAGAAATTATTATTCGGAAATTTTATGCTCGGCTTTCTCGTAATGATCAAACCATGCTTGATACTTCCTGTGCTGGTTCTTTTATGAAGAAGACTATTGAATTTCGGTGGGATCTTTTGGATAGAATTAAACGCAACTCTGGAGATTGGGATCTCGACGAAGGTAAAGAGTCAGGTATCAAAATTAAATATGATTGTGTTAAATCTTTTAGGGATACCGATGCTTTTCAAAAGTTTAGCACTAAATATGGACTTGACTCTGAGATAGTAGCCTCCTTTTGTGAATCAGTTTCCACTCATGTTGATCTCCCTAAAGAGAAGTGGTTTAAATATCACCCACCTATTAAAGAAGAATTAAAGAACCAGTACCAGTTAAAGAAGAAACTGTACTTTACAACGTTGATCCAGTTGTTCC
This sequence comes from Triticum aestivum, assembly GCF_018294505.1. Lineage (NCBI taxonomy): Eukaryota > Viridiplantae > Streptophyta > Magnoliopsida > Poales > Poaceae > Triticum > Triticum aestivum. The sequence goes on along the minus strand of NC_057805.1, from coordinate 125,884,992 downwards.
TACTACTTATATTGAGAAACCACCTTTCCCCATTAGGATAAAGGAACATGCTAAAGTTTCAACTGTGGTTAACAAAAGCTGTATTAGAACACCTAAACCTGATGAAGAAACTAAAGTAGAACCTAGTATTGCTATGGTTAAAGATCTCTTGGAAGAAGATATGGGTGGGCATGTTATTTAGTTCTGTGAAGAAGCTGCTAGAATTGCCAAACCTGATAAAAAGGATAAACATAGACCTGTCGTTGGCATGCCCGTCATCTCAGTTAAAATAGGAGATCACTGTTATCATGGTTTATGTGACATAGGTGCTAGTGTGAGTGATATTCCTTACACCTTATATCAAGAAATTTTGAATGACATAGCACCCGCAGAGATAGAAGACATAGATGTTACTATTAAACTTGCTAATAGAGACACTATGTCACCAACTGGGATTGTTAGAGATGTTGAAGTCTTGTGTGTGAAAATAAATTATCCTACTGATTTTCTTGTTCTTGGTTCCCCACAAGATGAATTTTGTCCCATTATCTTTGGTAGACCTTTCTTGAACACCGTTAATGCTAAAATAAATTGTGAGAAACAAACTGTCGGTGTTAGCTTTGGTGAAGAGTCTCATGAGTTTAATTTTTCCAATTTTAGTAGAAAGCTTCATGAAAAAGAATTGCCTAGTAAGGACTAATTAATTGGTCTTGCTTCTATTGTTGTACCACCTACTGATCCTTTAGAACAATATTTGCTAGACCATGAAAATGATTTTCATATGCATGAAAGAAATGAAATAGATAAGATTTTCTTTGAGCAACGTCCTCTACTTAAACACAATTTTCCTATTGAAACTCTAGGAGGTCCTCCTCCACTTAAAGGTGATCCTGTGTTTGAATTAAAACAATTGCCAAATACTTTGAAATATGCTTATCTTGATGAAAAGAAGATATATCATGTTATTATTAGTGCTAACCTTTCAGAACATGAAGAAGAAAGATTATTGAAAGTTCTAAGGAAGCACCGAGCTTCTATTGGATATACTCTTGATAATTTAAAGGGCATTAGTCCCACTCTATGTCAGCACAAAATTAATATGGAACCTGATGCTAAACCCGTTGTTGATCACCAACGTCAGTTAAATTCGAAGATGAAAGAAGTGGTAAGAATGGAAATACTAAAACTTCTGGAAGCAGGTATAATCTATCCTATAGCTGATAGTAGATGGGTAAGTCCTGTTCATTGTGTCCCTAAGAAAGGAGGTATAACTGTTGTTCCTAATCATAACAATGAACTTATTCCACAAAGAATTGTTACAGGTTATAGAATGGTAATTGATTTTAGAAAATTAAACAAGGCAACTAGAAAAGATCATTACCCACTACCTTTTTATTGATCAAATGCTTGAGAGATTATCTAAGCACACACACTTTTGCTTCCTTGATGGAGATTCTGGTTTTTCACAAATACTTGTTTCTGAACCTGATCAAGAAAAGACCACTTTTACTTGTCCCTTTGGAACTTATGCTTATAGACGTATGCCTTTCGGTTTATGTAATGCACCTGCCACCTTTCAAAGATGTATGACTGCTATATTCTCTGACTTTTGTGAAAAGATTGTTGAGGTTTTCATGGATGACTTCTCTGTTTATGGGAAGTCTTTTGGTGATTGTTTAAGCAATCTTGAACGAGTTTTGCAGAGATGTGAACAAACAAATCTTGTCTTGAATTGGGAGAAGTGCCACTTTATGGTTAATGAAGGCATTTTCTTGTGTCATAAAATTTCTGAAAGAGGTATTGAAGTGGACCAAGCTAAAGTTGATGCAATTGAGAAAATACCATGTCCTAAAGATATAAAAGGTATTCGTAGTTTCTTAGGTAATGCTGGTATCTATAGGAGATTTATCAAAGACTTCTCTAAAATTTCTAGGGTTTTTACGAATCTTTTGCAAAAGGATAATATTTTTGTTTCTTGATGATGATTTTTTAGAAGCCTTTGAAACACTCAAGAAAGCCTTAATTTCTGCACCTATTATTCAACCACCTGATTGCAACTTGCCTTTTGAAATTATGTGTGATGCTAGTGATTATACCGTTGGTGCTGTTCTAGGACAAAGAGTTGATAAGAAATTGAATGTTAATCATTATGCTAGCAAAACTCTAGACAGTGCTCAAAGAAATGATGCTACTACTGAAAAAGAATTCCTAGCAGTGGTGTTTGCTTGTGACAAATTTAGACCTTACATTGTTGATTCCAAAGTAACTGTCCACACAGACCATGTTGCTATTAAATACCTTATGGAAAAGAAAGATGCTAAACCTAGACTTATTCGATGGGTTGTCTTGTTACAGGAATTTGATTTACATGTCATTGATAGAAAAGGAGCTAAGAACCCAGTAGTTGATAATTTGTCTAGGCTTGAAAATATGCCTAATGACCCACTACCTATTGATGATAGTTTTCCCAATGAGCAGTTGGCTGCAATAAATGTTGTCCCATACTACTCCTTGGTATGTTGATTATGCTAATTACATTATTGCTAAATATTTACCACCTAGCTTTACATACCACAAAAGAAAAAAATTCTTCTATGATTTGAGACATAAATGTTGGGATGACCCACATCTTTATAAAGAAGGAGTAGATGGTATTATTATACATTGTGTACCTGAGCATGAACAGGGAAAAATCCTACGGAAATGTCACTTCGAAGCTTATGGAGGGCATCATGCTGGAGATAGAACTGCTCACAAGGTGTTGGAATCTGGATTTTATTGGCCCTACTCTCTTCAAGGATGCCCGTAAGTTCATCTTATCTTGTGATGAATGTCAAAGAATAGGTAATATCAGTAAGCGTCAAGAAATGCTATGATTATTCACTTGCTGTTTAACCATTTTGATGTTTGGGGATTTGAGTACATGGGACCTTTTCCTTCCTCTAATGGGTATACACATATTTTGGTTGCTGTTGATTATGTTACTAAATGGGTAGAAGCTATTCCAACCAGTAGTGCTGATCACAAAACCTCTATTAAAATGCTTAAGGAAGTTATTTTCCCAAGGTTTGTAGTCCCTAGATATTTAATGACTGATGGTGGTTCACATTTTATTCATGGTGCTTTCCGTAAAATGCTTGCCAAGTATGATGTTAACCATAGAATTGCATCACCTTATCATCCTCAGTCTAGAGGGCACGTTGAACTTAGCAATAGAGAAATAAAACTAATTTTGCAAAAGACTGTTATAGGTCCCTGAAGAATTGTTCTAAAAATTAGATGATGCACTTTGGGGTTATAGAACAGCATATAAAAATCCATGGGTATGTCTCCATATAAAATGGTTTATAGAAAAGCTTGTCATTTGCCTCTTGAGTTAGAACATAAAGCATATTGGGCCATCAAAGAACTTGATACGTCTCAGACGTATCTATAATTTTTTATTGTTCCATAATATATTATATTCTGTATTGGACATTAATGGGCTTTATTATACACTTTTATATTATTTATGGGACTAACCTATTAACCGGAGGCCCAGCCCAGAATTGCTGTTTTTTTTGCCTATTTCAGAGTTTCGCAGAAAAAGAATATCAAACGGAGTCCATACGGAATGAAACCTTCGGGAACATGATTTTCGGAACGAACCTGATCCAGAGGACTTGGAACCTACGTCAAGACATCAACCAGGAAGGCACGAGGTAGGGGGCGCGCTTACCCCCTGGGCACGCCCCTCGACCCTCGTGGGCCCAGGGTTGCTCCACCCACGTACTTCTTCCTCCTATATATACCTACGTACCCCCAAACTACCAGATACGGAGCCAAAACCTATTCCACCGCCGCAACCTTCTGTACTCGTGAGATCCCATCTTGGGGCCTTTCCGGAGCTCTGGCCGGAGGGGGCATCGATCAGAGGAGGGCTTCTACATCAACATCATAGCCTCTCCGATGATGTGTGAGTAGTTTTACCTCAGACCTTCGGGTCCATAGTTATTAGCTAGATGTCTTCTTCTCTCTTTTGGATCTCAAATACACATGTTCTCCCCCTCTCTCATGAAGATCTATTTGAATGTACTCTTCTTTTGCGGTGTGTTTGTTGAGACCGATGCATTGTGGGTTTAATGTCAAGTTTATCTATGAACAATATTTGAATCTTCTCTGAATTCTTTTATGTATGATTGGTTATCTTTGCAAGTCTCTTTGAATTATCAGTTTGGTTTGACCTACTAGATTGATATTTCTTGCAATGGGAGAAGTGCTTAGCTTTGGGTTCAATCTTGCGGTGTCCTTTCCCAGTGACAGTAGGGGCAGCAAGTCACGTATTGTATTGTCGCCATCGAGGATAACAAGATGGGGTTTATATCATATTGCATGAGTTTATCCCTCTACAACATGTCATCTTACTTAAAGCGTTACTCTGTTCTTATGAACTTAATACTCTAGATGCATGCTGGATAGCGGGTGGTGTGTGTAGTAATATTGGTAGATGCAGGCAGGAGTTGGTCTACTTGTCTCGGACGTGATGCCTATATAAATAATCAGACCTAGATATTCTCATAACTATGCTCATTTTTATTAATTGCTCAATAGTAATTTGTTCACCCACCGTAATACTTATGCTCTTGAGAGAAGCCACTAGTGAAACCTATGGCCCCCAGGTCTATTTTCCATCATATTAATCTTCCAACACTTAGCTATTTTCATTGCCTTTTATTTTACTTTGCATCTTTATCATAAAAATACAAAAAATATTATCTTATCATATCTATCACATCTCACTCTTGTAAGTGACCGTGAAGGGATTGACAACCCCTTTATTGCATTGGTTGCGAGCATTTATTTGTTTGTGTAGGTGCGAGGGACTCGTGTGTGGCCTCCTACTAGATTGATACCTTGGTTCTCAAAAACTGAGGGAAATACTTACGCTACTTTGCTGCATCACCCTTTCCTCTTCAAGGGAAAACCAACGCATTGCTCAAGAGGTAGCAGAAGAATTTCTGGCGCCGTTGCTGGGAGTCTACGCAAAAGTCAACACACCAAGTACCCATCACAAACCCTTATCTTCGCATTACATTATTTGCCATTTTGCCTCTCATTTTCCTCTCCCCAACTTCACCCTTGCTGTTTTTATTCGCCCTCTTCTTTTTCGTTTGCCTCTTTCGCTTGCTTGTTTTCATGGCTAGTCCCTGAGTTGAAGTTCTTCACTTTAAAACAAGACAAGGAGAAAATTTAAAAGATGCTTGGTATAGGATGATGGAATATTATCGTAATTGCACCTTAGTGGTGAGTTTTAGAATTTTGCTTCGCAGTTTTTATGTTGGACTAAGTATGTCCCATAGACAACTCTTGGATTGTGTTGCCAAAGGAAATTTTATTGAAATTGATCCTAGTGTTGCGCATGAAATCATAGAGGGGGTTGTGGGAACACTACCTCAACAAAAGGGGCCACAACATACCCAGGAAGAGACACAAGTTTTTGAATTTTTTTGCGAAGTAACTAAGATCTTACAAAAGTCTCTTGAACCTCTTAAGAGCGTTAGCGGAAATATGCACCGCATGAATATGTTGATTACCCTTTGCAATAAGCGGTTGGATTCTTTAGATCTAAAAATTTCCAAATATGAAGGGAAACATAAAGAACCTCCCGGATTCGAGCTTGATTCCGCTAAAAAATTGAAAGCCAAAGATGGCAATACCTAGATCTATCCTCGCTATTATGCCTAGCTAGGGGCGTTAAACGATAGCACTTGTTGGGAGGCAACCCAATTTTATTTTTAGTTTTTTGCTTTTTGCTTGTGTTTAGGAATAAATATTTGATCTAGCCTCTGGTTAGATTTTTTATGTTTTAATTAGTGTTTGTGCCAAGTTTAATCTATAGGATCTTCTTGGATGATAGTTATTTGATCTTGCTGAAAATTCCAGAAACTTTCTGTTCACGAAAATAATTGTTAAAAATCATCAGAACGTGATAAAAATATTGATTCCAATTGCTGCTGATAAATAAACAAATTGTCTAGGTGGTCCTATTTTGGCTGAATTTTCAGAGTTCCAGAAGTTTGCGTTAGTTACAGATTACTACAGACTGTTCTGTTTTTGGCAGATTCTGTTTTTACGTGTGTTGTTTGCTTATTTTGATGAATCTATGGCTAGTAAAATAGTTTATAAACCATAGAGAAGTTGAAATACAGTAGGTGTAGCACCAATATAAATAAAGAATGAGTTCATTACAGTACCTTGAAGTGGTGTTTTGTTTTCTTTCGCTAACGGAGCTCACGAGATTTTCTGCTGAGTTTTGTGTTGTGAAGTTTCCAAGTTTTGGGTGAAAGATTTGATGGATTATGGAACAAGGAGTGGCAGGAGCCTAAGATTGGGGATGACCATGGCACCCCAAGATAATCTAAGGACACTAAAAAGCCAAAGCTTGGGGATGCCCCGGAAGGCATCCCCTCTTTCGTCTACTTCCATCGGTAACTTTACTTGGAGCTATATTTTTATTCACCACATGATATGTGTTTTGCTTGGAGCGTCTTGTATGATTTGGGTCTTTGATTTTTATTTTACCACAATCATCTTTGCTGTACACACCTTTTGATGAGAGACACACATGATTCGGAATTTATTAGAATACTCTATGCGCTTCACTTATATCCTTTGGGCTATATAGTTTTTGCTCTAGTGCTTCACTTATATCTTTTAGAGCACGGCGGTGGTTTTGTTTTATAGAAACTATTATTCTTTCATGCTTCACTTATATTATTTTGAGATTCTTAAACAGCATGGTAATTTGCTTAAATTGGGAAATTAATCCTAATATGTTAGGTATTCAAGACTAGTAAAAAACTTTCTTATGAGTGTGCTGAATACTAAGAGAAGTTTGATGCTTGATGATTGTTTTGAGATATGGAGGTAGTGATATTAATGTTGTGCTAGTTGAGTAGTTTTGAATTTGAGAAATACTTGTGTTGACGTTTGCAAGTCCCGTAGCATGCACGTATGGTAAACGTTATGTAACAAATTTGAAGCATGATGTGTTCTTTGATTGTCCTCCTTATGAGTGGCGGTCGGGCACGAGCGATGGCCTTTTCCTACCAATCTATCCCCCTAGGAGCATGTGCGTAGTGTTGGTTTTAGATGACTTGTAGATTTTTGCAATAAGTATGTGAGTTCTTTATGACTAATGTTGAGTCCATGGATTATACGCACTCTTACCCTTCCATCATTGCTAGCCTCTTCGGTACCATGTATTGCCCTTTCTCACATTGAGAGTTGGTGCAAACTTCGCCGGTGCATCCAAACCCGGTCATATGATACACTCTTTCACACATAAACCTCCTTATATCTTCCTCAAAACAGCCACCATACCTACCTATTATGGCATTTCCATAGCCATTCCGAGATATATTGCCATGCAACTTTCCACCGTTCCGTTTATTATGACACGCTCATCATTGTCATATTGCTTTGCATGATCATGTAGTTGACATCGTATTTGTGGCAAAGCCACCATTCATAATTTTTCATACATGTCACTCTTGATTCATTGCTATCCCGGTATACCGCCGGAGGCATTCATATAGAGTCATACTTTGTTCTAGTATCGAGTTGTAAACATTGAGTTGGAAATAAATAGAAGTGTGATGATCATCATTCATAGAGCATTGTCCCAATAAAAAAAGAGAAAGGCCCAAAAAAGGAGAAGGCCCAAAAAAAATATAAATAAAAAGGGACAATGCTACTATCCTTTTTTCCACACTTGTGCTTCAAAGTAGCACCATGTTCTTCATGATAGAGAGTCTCTTGTTTTGTCACTTCCATATACTAGTGGGAATTTTTCATTATAGAACTTGGCTTGTATATTCCAACAATGGGCTTCCTCAAATGCCCTAGGTCTTCGTGAGCAAGCAAGTTGGATGCACACCCACTTAGTTTCTTTTGTTGAGCTTTCATCCATTTATAGCTCTAGTGCATCCATTGCATGGCAGTCCCTACTCCTTGCATCAACATTAATCGATGGGCATCTCCATAGCTCATTGATTAGCCGCGTTGATGTGAGACTTTCTCCTTTTTTGTCTTCTCCACATAACCCACATCACTATATTCTATTCCACCCATAGTGCTATATCCATGGCTCACGCTCATGTATTGCGTGAAGGTTGAAAAAGTTTGAGATTACTAAAGTATGAAACAATTTCTTGGCTTGTCATCGGGGTTGTGCATGATGAGAGCATTCTTGTGTGACAGAAATGGAGCATGACTAAACTATATGATTTTGTAGGGATGAACTTTCTTTGGCCATGTTATTTTTAGAGGACATAATTGCTTAGTTAGTATGCTTGAAGTATTATTACTTTTATGTCAATATTAAACTTTTATCTTGAATCTTTCGGATCTGAATATTCATACCACAATTAGGAGAATTACATTGAAATTATGCCAAGTAGCATTCCACATCAAAAATTCTGTTTTTATCATTTACCTACTGGAGGACGAGCAGGAATTAACATTGGGGATGCTTGATACGTGTCCAACGTATCTACAATTTTTTATTGTTCCATGCTATATTATATTCTGTTTTGGACATTAATGGGCTTTATTATACACTTATATATTATTTTTGGGACTAACCTATTAACCGGAGGCCCAGCCCAGAATTGTTGTTTTTTGCCTATTTCAGAGTTTCATAGAAAAAGAATATCAAACGGAGTCCAAACGGAGTGAAACCTTCGGGGACGTGATTTTCGGAACGAACGTGATCCAGAGGACTTGGAACCTATGTCAAGACATCAACTAGGAAGGCACGAGGTAGGGGGGCGCGCCTACCCCCCTCGGCGCGCCCTCCACCCTTGTGGGCCCCATGTTGCTCCACCGACGTAATTCTTCCTCCTATATATAACTACGTACCCCCAAACTACCAGATACGGAGCCAAAAACCTAATTCCACCGCTGCAACCTTCTGTACCTGTGAGATCCCATCTTGGGGCCTTTTCCGGAGCTCCGTCGGAGGGGGCATCGATCACGGAGGGCTTCTACATCAACACCATAGCCTCTTCGATGATGGGTGAGTAGTTTACCTCAGACCTTCGGGTCCATAGTTATTATCTAGATGGCTTCTTCTCTCTTTTTGGATCTCAATACAATGTTCTCCCCCTCTCTCGTGGTGATCTATTTGATGTAATCTTCTTTTGCGGTGTGTTTTGGTGAGACCGATGAATTGTGGGTTTATGATCAAGTTTATCTATGAACAATATTTGAATCTTCTCTGAATTCTTTTATGTATGATCGGTTATCTTTGCAAGTCTCTTCGAATTATCAGTTTGGTTTGGCCTACTACATTGATATTTCTTACAATGGGAGAAGTGCTTAGCTTTGGGTTCAATCTTGCAGTGTCCTTTCCCAGTGACAGTAGGGGCAGGAAGGCACGTATTGTATTGTTGCCATTGAGGATAACAAGATGGGGTTTATATCATATTGCATGAGTTTATCCCTCTACATCATGTCATCTTACTTAAAGCGTTACTCTGTTCTTATGAACTTAATACTCTAGATGCATGCTGGATAGCGGTCGATGTGTGGAGTAATAGTAGTAGATGCAGGCAGGAGTCGGTCTAGTTGTCGCGGACGTGATTCCTATATACATAATCATACCTAGATATTCTCATAACTATGCTCAATTTTGTCAATTGCTCAACAGTAATTTGTTCACCCACCATAATAGTTATGCTCTTGAGGGAAGCCACTAGTGAAACCTATGGCCCCCGGGTCTACTTTCCATCATATTAATCTTCCAACACTTATCTATTTTCATTGCATTTTATTTTACTTTGCATCTTTATCATAAAAATACCAAAAATATTATCTTATCATATCTATCAGATCTCACTCTCGTAAATGACCGTGAAGGGATTGACAACCCCTTTATTGCGTTGGTTGCAAGGATTTATTTGTTTGTGTAGGTGCGAGGGACTCTTGCGTGGCCTCCTACTGGATTGATACCTTGGTTCTCAAAAACTGAGGGAAATACTTACGCTAGTTTGCTGCATCACCCTTTCCTTTTCAAGGGAAAACCAACGCAGTGCTCAAGAGGTAGCAGAACTCAATTATGATTTCAAACTTGCTGTTGAGAAGAGGTTATTTGATATTAGCTCTTTAGATGAATGGAGAACCCAAGCTTATGAAAATGCAAAATTATTCAAAGAAAAAGTTAAAAGATGGCATGACAAAAGAATCCGGGAGCGTGAGTTTAAAGTCAGAGAATATGTTCTTTTGTACAACTCTCATTTCAGATTCTTTGCAGGAAAACTCCTCTCAAAACGGGAAGGCCCCTATGTTATCGAGGAGGTTTATCAGTGTGGAGCCATCAAAATAAATAATTCCGAAGGTACTAACCCGAAGGTTGTCAATGGGCAACGAATAAAACATTATATCTTAGGTACGCCCATTAATGTTGAAAGTAATATTATTCAAACTTTGACACCGGAAGAACACATAAAAGAGTCCTTCCAGAACACTCCAGAATCATGAAAATAAGGAGGTACGTGATACGGTAAGTAAACGGACTACGAAAAAATCCGTAATTTTTTCAGTTTTCTAATATTTAGAAAATTGGGAAATAAAGAAACTTCCAGGAAGTGTACCCTGGTGGGCACGCCAGGCTTGCCTGGCGCGCCCAGGTGGGTTGTGCCCACCTGGGACACCTTTCGGACTCTGTTTTTCTACCGTATGCTTGTCCCCCAAGATAAAAAAAATCTATATAGACTTCCTGAATCTGTTGATCACCGTATCATGGAGAAATCCTCTGTTCTCTTCTCTTGCAGTTTTCTGACAGATTCAGCTAGACCAACATCATGTCTTCCTCACCCCTCAATAATGGAGAAGGAGACATAAGGTTGGTTCAGGAAGACCTAAGGAGGGATGATGATGAAGAGGTTGCTATGGAGGAAGAAGAGGAAAGTCCCTTTGGGGTTCACTCTTCGGCCTCCGAGAGGGGTACACTAGCCGACATCTCTACTCACCCTAATCCTGATCAGGCCATAGGATCTGCAAACAATCAAGCGAGCCTAGAAGTTGTCAGGGACTGCGATCCTAAAGTCACATCGATCTAGCATGTAACACACAATATCACTTTGCCGCCTCATGCACGGTGTCCCCTCGGGTGCCACCTTACCTGGCCCGGGACCGTTTGCGCCTTTTGGCTCACGTATATGAGAGTGTCGCTAGCATCCATATGACAGAGAACCTGGGCCGACATGACTAGTCGTAAACCCAAGGTGGCACTAACTTACGGGGACAGGCATACATGACCCAGCAACTAACGCGCCGATCATCAACGTATGAACCCAAGTCGTAGCAAGCTACAAGGACTTAAAGGAACAACGCGTGACATTTCCCCGAAGGGACAGATGTAACGCCCATGATGCGGCTATATCTCCCACGTGTCGAGGCACGACTTAGAGGCATAACCGCATTGTGGTTTTGTCGCAAGAAGGGTCATCTTCACACAATCCCATGTAATGAACAAGAATGGGATAACGAGAGTTGGCTTACAATCGCCACTTCACACAATACAAAAATATAATTCATACATCATCCAAAATACACACATAGACCGACTACGGTCAAGATCCAAATGAAAATAAGATAACCCCAAATGCTAGATCCCCAATCGTCCCAACTGGGCTCCACTACTGATCATCAGGAAAAGACACATAGTAACGACCACGTTCCTCATCGAACTCCCACTTGAGGTCGATCCCATCATCTGCACTGGCATCGTCGGCACCTGCAACTGTTTTGGTAGAATTTGTGAGTCACGAGGACTCAGCAATCTCACACCCGCAAGATCAAGACTATTTAAGCTTATGGGAAAGGATGGTGTAACAAGGTGAAACTGCAGCAGGCACTAAGCAGATATGGTGGCTAACATACGCAAATGAGAGCGAGAAGAGAAGCAACGGAACGGTCGTCATCTAGAAATGACCAAGAAGTGATCCTGAACTCCTACTTACGTCATTCATAACTCGAACCGTGTTCACTTCCCAGACTCCACCGAGAAGAGACCATCACGGCTACACACACAGTTGATGTATTTTAACTAGGTCAAGTGGCAAGTTCTCTACAGCCGGACATTAACAAATTCCCATCTGCCTCATAACCGCGGGCACGGCTTCCGAAAGATAATACCCTGCAGGGGTGTCCCAACTTAGCCCATCATAAGCTCTCACGGTCAACGAAGGATAAACCTTCTCCCGGAAAGACCCCATCAGTCTCGGAATCCCGGTTTACAAGACATTTCGACAATGGTAAAACAAGACCAGCAAAGCCGCCTGATGTGCCGACAAATCCCGATAGGAGCTGCACATATCTCGTCCTCAGGGAAACACCGGATGAGACTAGCTACAAGTAAAACCAGTCCTCAAGTTTCCCCAAGGTGGCCCCGCAGGCAGCTCGGTTCGAACCAACACTCGAAGGAGCACTGGCCCGTGGGGGTCTAAAATAAGATGACCCTCGGGCTCGCGAAAACCCAAGGGAAGTGTAGGTGGTAGGTGGTCAAATGGTAAAACCAAGGTTGGGCCTTGCTGGAGGAGTTCTATTCAAGGCGAACTGTCAAGGGGGTCCCATAAATCACCCAACCGCGTAAGGAACGCAAACTCAAGGAACATAATACCGGTATGACGGAAACTAGGGCGGCAAGAGTGGAACAAAACACCAGGCATAAGGCCGAGCCTTCCACCCTTTACCAAAATATATAGATGCATTAATTAAATAAGAAATATTGTGATATCCCAACATATCCATGTTCCAACATGGAACCAACTTCAACTTCACCTGCAACTAGCAACGCTATAAGAAGGGCTGAGCAAAAGCGGTAACTTAGCCAAACAAAGGTTTGCTAGGAAATGATGGTTAGAGGCTGACATGGCAATATGGGAGGCATGATATAGCAAGTGGTAGGTAGCGCAGCATGGCAAAAAGAACGAACAACTAGCAAAGCAAAGATAGAAGTGATTTCGAGGGGTGGTCACCTTGCCTGCAAGGTTCTCAGAGTTGTCGAAAGCTTGATCCTCGTAAGCGTACTCAACAGGTTCCTCGTTCACGAACTCGTCTCCCGGCTCTACCCAAAACAAGAACACAAGCAACGGAACCACAATCAATCACGGGAAATGCACAAGCAACATGATGCAATACATGAACGATATGCAAGATATGATATGCGATGCATATGCGTGCTCTGGAAGAAAAATGATGAACAAGGCAGTAACTTGGCAAACCAAGCATGCCACTGGAAAGATGAGATGATTTCGGTCGAAATCGATATAAAGATCACCGGAAACGGATGCACGGTTTGCAAATGGCAAGCAAAACAAGAATGACACGAATCTGCGATTAACAACACGATAGCACTTAAAATGCAACAAGTAACAATGGTACAGCACTCCAACAAAGCAACAAAGTATATGGCAGTAATCTACAAGAGATGCTTGACAAAAGATGAACACTGAGCTACGGCTAGTTCACAACATAAGAGGTTCAAACCAGCATGGAAAAAGTGCAAAAGAAAACAGGTTCACAGACTTGGTGAAATTACTGGACATGACTGAAACAGCATCAGGTAGCAATATTCAGTGCATGAAATCGACATGCTAAAGGAACTTAACATGGCAAGACAAGGTATGGCAGTATTCTACTAAATGCATATGACGAAAGTCCCTTACTGACCATAAGCCAAAAAGGAAAAGAAGATATGATGGCAACCATGTAAACATAGCAAGTTTCGTTAACAGGTTACAGACTTAGCAGAAAACAGAGCATGGCAGAAACAACAATATGAAGGCATCTTGGTGAGCTTGATGCACTCACTACAGAGCAATGCATAACAAAACAAGCATACCTACAGCAAGATGGCATGTTTATGAAGCTATCCATTGCAAGATCAAATACATAGCATGTATGAAACAACTAGAACAAGCTTGGCAAAATTGCATATCATGTTAAGAATCTGCCAGAAATATTTTATAGCAAAAGTAGAGCAAGATTGAGTCATGCTATGGCACTCCATAAATGCAAACAAGGGCAGGAATGGATCAATTACAACAATATCTACAAAACATCTTTACTGAACATCTCCAAAATATGCATGGATCTCTCTGTAGCATCAAGTTTACATGGAAACAAAATAACAGCAGACAACGACACGGAGACAATACTAAGTCCCTGAAATCAGAAACATTACGGAGCCTAGTTTGCATGCTTGTGCTAGTCACCACAGAAATAGCAAAAATACATGGCATACACACCTGGAAAGATGGCATGGCATAAAACAAAACACATGTAGAGCTCATGCCCATAAGATGCACAGATTAAATGATACAAAAATAACAAATCTCCAAGTTCTGCTAAGTAACAGCAGATAACAGCAACTAGCACACTTGCACCAGAGATTTGGGCATCAAGATGGACTCAAATGAACATGGTGCAATTGAACAAAATGTAGAGCATCACGAGGCGAACAATTTCACATATTACACGCACGAAACGGAGCTATATGCAGAGAGTTATGATGCGTTAAACATAGCAATATCCTGCAAAATGCATAGGACTTGGAAATATTTTGGGGAATCTCGGGGTCAACCTTCGGGTTGACTAGATCGGGATCTCGTCGAGGTCGGGGCGGCTGGAGGTTCGCCGGAGTGGAGGAGGGCGCGGCGGCCGGACGAGACGGCGGGGCCGGCGCGGGAGGACGGCGGCGCGGGGGAGAGGTGTGGCGCCGGGCGACGGGAGCCGGAGGCGCGGCGGCGCTGGCGAAGAAGGACGGCGAGGCGGCGTCGGCGGGGCACGGTGAGGCGACGGCGGCGAGGCACGGCGGCGGCGCGGGCGGCGCGCGGGCGGAGGGAGGCGCGCGCGGGGGCGCGGGCGGCCTCGGGCTGCGGGGGCCGGCCCCGGGCCTCGGCGCGCCGCGGCGGCGCGGGGTACGGGCGGCGGTGGGCTGCCATGTGGCATGCTCGGAGTGGCTGCGGGGCTTTGTCCTGCGGGGTACGGACGTGTCCGGCGGCGCGGAGGGATAGAGTTAGGGTTTGGACTGTGAACGATTTCGGGAGGACTCACATATAAATAGGTAGAGGGAGCTAGGAGGCTCCAAATGAGGTGCGATTTTGCCCACACGATCGTGATCGAACGACCTAGAGTATGGAAGAGAGTTTGGTGGGTTTTGGGCTGTTTAGAGAGGGGGTTTTGCTGCAACACACAGACGGACATTGCGGTTACCCGGTTAACCGTTGGAGTACCAAACGACCTCCAAATGGAACGAAACTGGACCGGTGGTCTCCCGGTAGTATACCAAGGCCACTTGACAAGCCTCGGTCCATTCCGAGAAGGTTTGACACCCGCTCGCGAAAGAAAACAAGAGGGGTGCGCCGGAGGAGGTGGGGGTGCTGGATTGCAAAACGAACAACAGGGAAAATGCTCGGATGCCTGAGACGAACACGTATGCAAATGCAATGCACATGATGACATGATATGATATGCATGACATGAACAAAATGCAAAATGAAAGACAAAACCCGACCACGGAGGGAATATCATAACACCTAGCCGAAAATGGCAAGAGTTGGAGTTACAAATATGGAAAGTTACATCCGGGGTGTTACAACAGACACATGAACGAAGAAGGACACATGCCGGCCAGCCTAAGTGTTCTGGAGCAGTAGCAAGCTACCATGGCTCAGTGGAAGCACTAGGAGACATTTCCCCATAAGAGAGGCTTCCAAGAATAAACAACTAGGTTGTCGGATCCCACACATACCAAGCATTTCAAAATCATACACACAATATGCTCGATATGTGCAAATACAACATGGCATCACAACAAAACTCTATGACTCAAAGTATTTATTCAATAGGCTCCGAGGAGTCAGATATTACAAACATGGGTCACATGACCCATCATACAGAGCATACAGGCAACGGGAGCATAAACATATCTGGGTACAAACATATAAAAATGAAAAAGGTTGAGAAGCGTGACTATGTACAAGACCCTCCCAAGGTACAAGATCGTACCTGAGGTAACAAGCAAAACGTCGAAGTCCACGCGGAACTACTAGTGAGACTGAAGTCTCTCTGCAAAAACATAAATTAAGAAACGTGAGTACAAATGTACCCAACAATACTTATATCAGAACTAGCTACATATGCATCAGTATCAACAAAGGGGGTGGTGGAGTTTAACTCTAGCAAGCCAGCTTTGACTGAGTGGCTATCCTATACTACGACTGTTGGTAACTCTTTTGAGGTGGCGCACACGAGTCCACATATTCACCATATCAATACACCACCATGGATCCGCTCCCATCTCCCTACGAGAAGGTCATCCATAGAACTCACCCTTATCTTGCGCATTTTAGAGTATCCACTTTCACTTTGTCTATGAACTGTATAAGCAACCCAGTAGTCCTTTACCGCGGACGCGGCTATTCGAATAGATCATGTTAACCCTGCAGGGGTGTACTTCTTCACACACGCTCTCGCCACTTACCGCCATGTACACGTCATGTATCTCAGCAACCTTCAAGCGGACGCCTGGCGAGCGTGTCGGCCACGACCTTACTAACCACGCAAGACTCTAGTCCAGGTTTATCGCCTATTCGGGTTCCATCCGCAAGGAGATCCGGCCGAGGTTTCACTCACGGCCCCAAATGATGTGAGCAGGGTTCCCAAGCCCACCATCCAGGTGCCACTTGGTACACGGTGCCACTGCACCTAGTCTGTCCCAAGCCCACCTGCTCCGGGTGCCACTTGGTAGACTACTAGCACTACCTACAAACACCAGAAACTAGTTGCAACTCTTGGACAGATATCGAGGCGGTTAATAAGTCGAGAGGGGCACTTAAGCATTCCAATGCGTGGTAATAACTGTCTTGGATCATAGACACAGAACTAGGTTCCTGAGGACAGTCCCAATGAGACAACCCACCATGGACTCCTACATGGCCTCTCATCGCTACCTTTACCAAACCGTGTTCACACACTTAGCTCTCAACAGTAGAACATGTTCACCACGTTCCAATTCATCCCCAATGAATCAAACCGGACTCAACTCTAAGCAGTAGCAGGCATGATAAGCAAGCATGGTTGAGTAGGCACATCATGGCTCAAACAACTCCTACTCATGCTAGTGGGTTTCAACTATTTACTGTGGCAAAGACAGGTCATGCAGAGGAAAAGGGTTCAGCTACCGCATCATGTAACAGTTGAAACGTTTTTTTCCTAATGTAGTAAAAGAGAGAAAGAGCAAGAGAGTGGGATTGTATCGGAATGTTCAATGGGGGTTTGCTTGCCTGGCACTTCTGAAGATAGCATTGTCTCTTCATCAGTGTCATCGATCACATCGTTGGAACAACGTCTACCAAGAGGGAACAACACCGACAAAGGAACAGAAACAACATTTAATTTAATGCAATGCACAAGCAAATGAATGATATGACATATTAAGGTACTGAATTGAGCTAATGCAACAACAACTCATTTTAATTGAAGTGGAATTCAAACTACATAAATTCCAACTCTGAACCTATTTTTCAAATTTACCCTAATCATGTTTTATCCTAAACAATGGAGTTAACTTGCTCAAACATGCATGAAGATAGCATAAACACATTCTTTGGATTTTTTTTATCATTTTCATATATATAACTTATTTCATTTGGAGTTACACTTGAATTTCTATGAATTTTAGAAGTTTTGCCTATTTTCTGGAATTTCCTGAATTAAATTAAACCCAGAAAACTATTGATCGCGTCAGCACTGCGTCATGCCTGCGTCAGCAGGTCAACTGCGCTGACTGGGGTCAAACCTGACGTGCAGGGCCCACATGTCAGCGACACCGGTTTAAACAGAGGGTTAATTAGCCTAAAACAATTAGGGGCCGCGGGACCCATCTGTCAGTGTCAGGGTTTTTTGGTTAAACGGTGATTAGCCTAAGCTAATCACCTGACCGACGGGACCCACCGGTCGGTGCTACGATGGTGGATCATCGCCGGCGACCTCATGTCGCGGCGGTTGTCCGCACTACGGCCCACGGGAGCGGCGGCTGAGAGCAACGGGGTGTAACCTGTGCTCTCACGCATCTAGGGGGCAGGTGCGAGGAGGTGGGGTGGCCGGAGCTCACCGTAGCAGAGCTCGTGGCGGCGGCCGGAGCTCGGCCTCGTGCGGCGCGGGGCTGTAGGGCTTGGGGAGGGAAACCGAGAGGCTCTTCGGCACCCTCGTGGTGCAAGGAATATGGTAACGCGCTCAGGAGCGAGCTGCGGTGGCTAAAGCGGCGACGGCAACATGGCCGGTGGCAGAAGCTCTCGGGCGCGGCGGGGGATGGAGCTAGAGTGCACAAACATGAGGGGAGGAAGAGGGATTTGGAGCAGGGGCTCACGGGGAGGTCGAAGAGCATGTCGGCCCCTCGGGGGAGGCCCTGCAGGCGACGAGCGGGCGGTGGAGATACACGGCGGCCGGTGGTGAGGAAGACTACGGTGGCGACGATGGAGGCCGTCCGGAGGTGCGTGGATCGACGGAGAGGACAAGGGCGGCGCGCCGAAGCTCTTGGACACGTCGAAGAGGTGAGGCCGTGGCGGTTGGCGCAGCAACAGTGAGAGGCGGCAACGGGGGCATTTGGTCTCGGGAGATAGAGAGCGGCAGAGGAGGGGATGAGCACTCGGGAAAGTGAGAGAGGCCGGGGGGCTTGCGTGGCACTCATAGCGGTCTCCAGCAGCAGCGGCAAGCAGGAGCTGGCCGAGCGCGTGCGTGCGCGCCGCGGCCACATGCCCTCGTGCCTACTGGCAGGAGGTTAGGGGTGACTGGCGCCTGAGCCTGGTGCTGGCTGTCCACTGGGCCGGCCAGGTAAATCCAGGTAGTTCACTTCTTTTTATTATTTCTGTTTTCTGTTTTCTACCATTTGTTTTGATTTAGTTTTAGGCACTAAATCATTTTATTTTCTTCTGATAAATTTTGTAGGGACTATTCGGATTATTCTAGAGCCCCTCACAGAATATCACAATTATTGAAGCAATAAAAATATTTATAGCATTTAATTGGTCCAATTCAAAATAGAATATGAATTAATTCAAAATCTAACATGGCTAGGAAAATTGTGCATCACCTCCGGTTGCTGTTTCCAGCATTTTCCACAAATGATGAACATTTTTGAAAGCCATTTTGGGTTCACTGAAAATAATTTAGTTGAACCTATTTGAATTCCTTTGATGCTAGGGTTTGAGACAATCACCATTTCAAATTCCATGAAATTTAAACATGATGCATGGATGCATATGCAACTATTTCAGGAAATTATTCTAGGGCTCTGACTACTCACCCCCACTAAACAAGAATCTTGTCCCGAGATTCAAGACGTGAGGTAAGAAGACAGAGGGGACACAAGCTAACACGATCTTCATCATCCAATTGCCATTCTCGAAGATGTTGATTCACTGATTCAAATTGATCTTGATGCCTTTGCTTTTGAGATCTTGAAGATGTTGATTCACTGATTCAAATTGATCTCGAAGATATTGATTCACTGATTCAAATTGATCCAACACGGCGATGATACGTCTCCAACGTATCTATAATTTTTTATTGTTAAATGCTATTATATTATCTTTTTTGGATTTTAATGGGCTTTAATATACCTTTTTATATTATTTTTGGGACTAACCTTAAACGGAAGCCCAGTGCAAATTGCTGTTTTTTTGCCTATTTCAGTGTTTCGCAAAAAAGGAAAATCAAACGGAATCCAAACGGAATGAAACCTTCGCGAGGATCGTTTTTGGAACAAACGCAATCCAGGAGACTTGGAGTGGACGTCTAGGAAGCAACAAGGCGGCCACGATGTAGCAGGGCACGCCCAGGGGGGTAGGCACGCCCCCACCCTCGTGGGCCCCTCGTGGCTCCACCGACCTATGTCATTCGCCTATATATACTCATATACCCTGAAAACATCCAGGAGCACCACGAAACCTATTTTCCACCGCCGCAACCTTCTGTGCCCGTGAGATCCCATCTTGGGGCCTTTTCCGGCAATCTGCCGGAGGGGGAATCGATCATGCAGGGCTTCTACATCAACACCATAGCCTCTCCGATGATGTGTGACTAGTTTACCACAGACCTTCGGGTCCATAGTTATTAGCTAGATGGCTTCTTCTCTCTCTTTGGATCTCAATACAAAGTTCTCCTCGATTCTCTTGGAGATCTATTCGATGTAACTCTTTTTGTGGTGTGTTTGCCGAGATCTGATGAATTGTGGGTTTATGAACTTGATTATCTATGAATATTATTTGATTCTTCTCTGAATTCTTATATGCATGGTTTGATATCTTTGCAAGTCTCTTCGAATTATCGGTTTAGTTTGGCCTACTAGATTGATCTTTCTTGCAATGGGAGAAGTGCTTAGCTTTGGGATCAATCTTGCAGTGTCCTTTCCCAGTGACAGCAAGGCACGTATTGTATTGTTGCCATCGAGGATAAAAAGATGGGGTTTATATCATATTGCTTGAGTTTATCCCTCTACATCATGTCATCTTTCGTAATGCGTTACTCCGTTCTTATGAACTTAATACTCTAGCTGCATGTTGGATAGTGGTCGATGTGTGGAGTAATAGTAGTAGATGCAGAATCGTTTCGGTCTACTTGACAGGGACGTGATGCCTATATTCATGATCACTACCTTAGATATCATCATAACTATGTGCTTTTCTATCAATTGCTCGGCAGTAATTTGTTCACCCACCATAATACATGCTATCCTGAGAGAAGCCACTAGTGAAACCTATGGCCCCCGGGTATATTTTCTATCATATTAATTTCCTATCAATTAGCTATTTTTATCATCATTTATTTTACAATCTTTACTTTCCAATCTATACAACAAAAATACCAAAAATATGTATCTTATTTTCTTTATCAGATCTCACTTTTGCAAGTGGTCGTGAAGGGATTGACAACCTTTTATCGCGTTGGTTGCACGGTTCTTGATTGTTTGTGCAGGTACTAGGGACTTGCATGTAGTCTCCTACTGGATTGATACCTTGGTTCTAAAAAACTGAGGGAAATACTTACGCTACTTTGCTGCATCACCCTTTCCTCTTCAAGGGCAAACCAACGCATGCTCAAGAGGTAGCAAGAAGGATTTCTGGCGCCGTTGCCGGGGAGATCTACACAAAAGTAAAGACATACCAAGTACCCATCACAAATTCTTATCCCTTGCATTACATTATTTGCCATTTGCCTGTCGTTTTCCTCTCCCCCACTTCACCTTTGCCGTTTTATTCACCCTTTTTCGTTCGTCTCTTTTCGCTTGCTTCTTCTGTGCTTGTGTGTTGGATTGATTGTTTGTCACGATGGCTCAAGATAATACTAAGTTGTGTGACTTTTCCAATACCAACAATAATGATTTTATTCGCATTCCGATTGCTCCTATTACTGATGCTAAATCTTGTGAAATTAATGTTTTTTTGTTGAATCTTGTCATGAAAGATCAATTTTCTGGCCTTCCTAGTGAAGATGCCTCTACCCATCTAAACAACTTCGTTGATTTGTGTGATATGCAAAAGAAGAAAGATGTGGATAACGATATTGTTAAATTGAAGCTATTTCCTTTTTCGCTTAGATATCGTGCTAAAACTTGGTTCTCTTCTTTGCCTAAAAATAGTATTGACTCATGGAATAAGTGCAAAGATGCTTTTATCTCTAAGTATTTTCCTCCCGCTAAGATCATCTTTCTTAGAAACGATATCATGAATTTTAAGCAACTTGATCATGAGCATGTTGCACAAGCTTGGGAGAGGATGAAATTAATGATACGTAATTGCCCTACACATGGTTTGAATTTATGGATGATTATACAAAAAATTTATGTTGGATTGAATTTTGCTTCTAGAAATCTTTTAGATTCGGCCGTGGGAGGCAATTTTATGGAAATCACTCTAGGATAAGCCACTAAACTCATAGATAATATTGTGGTTAATTATTTTCAATGCCACACCGAAAGATCTACTAGTAAAAAGGTTCATGGGATAGAAGAGATTAATGTTTTGAGTGGAAAGATGGATGAACTTATGAAATTGTTTGCTAATAAGAGTGTTTCTTCTGATCCTAATGATATGCCTTTGTCTACTTATATTGAGAATAATAATGAATCTATGGATGTGAATTTTGTTTGTAGGAACAATTTTGGTAACAACGCGTATAGAGGAAATTTTAATTCTAGGCTGTTCCCTAGTAATTCCTCTAATAATTATGTTAATTCATACAACAATTCCTATGGAAATTTTAATAAGATGCCCTATGATTTTGAGAGTAGTGTTATAGAATTTATGATTTCGCAAAAGAATTTCAATGCTTTGCTTGAAGAAAAATTGCCTAAGATTGATGAGTTGGCTAGGAACGTGGATAGAATTTCTCTTGATGTTGATTCTTTGAAACTTAGATCTATTCCACCTAAGCATGATATCAATGAGTCTCTCTAAGCCATGAGAATTTCCATTGATGAGTGCAAAGAAAGAACCGCTAGGATGCGTGCTAAAAAGGATTGCTTTGTAAAAGCGTGTTCTTCTAGTTTTCATGACAATGATGATGAAGATCTAAAAGTGATTGATGTCTCCCCTATTAAATCTTTGTTTTCCAATATGAATCTTGATAAACATGGGACTGGAGATGAGTCAACTTTAGCTAAAAGGTGTCCCAATGATTCGGAGTTTTTAGATCTTGATGCAAAAATTGGTAAAAGTGGGATTGAAGAGGTCAAAACTTCACATAGCAATGAACCCACTATTTTAATTGTTATAATTGTTCTTTAATAGATTGTATTTCCTTGTTGCAATCTGTGTTAAATTCTCCTCATGCTTATGATCAAAATAAAGCTTTCACCAAACATATCGTTGATGCTTTAATGCAATCTTATGAAGAAAAACTTGAATTAGAAGTTTCTATCCCTAGAAAACTTTATGATGAGTGGGAACCTACTATTAAAATTAAGATTAAAAGCATGAATGTTATGCTTTGTGTGATTAGGGTGCTAGTGTTTCCACGATTCCAAAAACTTTGTGTGATGTGCTAGGTTTCCGTGAATTTGATGATTGTTCTTTAAATTTGCATCTTGTAGATTCCACCATTGAGAAACCTATGGGAAGGATTAATGATGTTCTTATTGTTGCAAATAGGAATTATGTGCCCGTAGATTTTTTTGTTCTTGATATAGATTGCAATCCTGCATGTCCTATTTTTCTTGGTAGACCTTTCCTTAGAACGATTGGTGCAATTATTGATATGAAAAAGGAAATATTCGATTCCAATTTCCATGAAGGAAAGGCATGGAACACTTTCCTAGAAAGAAAATTAAATTACCTTATGAATCTATTATGAGAGCCACTTATGGATTGCATACCAAAGATGACAATACCTAGATCTATTCTTGTTTTTATGCCTAGCTAGGGGCGTTAAACGATAGCGCTTGTTGGGAGGCAACCCAAATTTATTTTTGTTTCTTGCTTTTAGTTTATGTTTAGTAATAAATAATTCATCTAGCCTCTGTTTAGATGTGGTTTTATGTTTTATTAGTGTTTGTGCCAAGTAGAACCTTTGGAAAGACGTGGGTGAAGCCTTTGTGATCTTGCTGTAAAAAACAAAAACTTTAGCACTCACAAGATTAGCTGCCATTTTTTTACTGGAGAGTGCTTTTAGGTTGAATCTTTTTTCAGATGATTAATAGATAAATTCCTCACGTCCAGAAATTTATTTCAGCATTTTTGTAGTTACTGAAGTATACGTTTGATACAGATTGCTACAGACTGTTCTGTTTTTGACAGATTCTGTTTTTCGTATGTTGTTTGCTTATTTTGATGAATCTATGGCTAGTATCGGGGGGTATGAACCATAGAGAAGTTGGAATGCAGTAGGTTTAACACCAATATAAATAAAGAATGAGTTCATTACATTACCTTAAAGTTGTGATTTGTTTTCTTATACTAATGGAGCTCATGAGATTTTCTGTTGAGTTTTGTGTTGTGAAGTTTTCAAGTTTTGGGTAAAGATTTGATGGATTATGGAGTAAGGAGTGGCAGGAGCCTAAGCTTCGGGATGCCCAAGGAACCCCAAGGTAAAATTCAAGGACAACCAAAAGCCTAAGCTTGGGGATGCCCCGGAAGGCATCCCCTCTTTCGTCTTCGTCTATCGATAACTTTACTTGAGGCTATATTTTTATTCACCACATGATATGTGTTTTGCTTGGAGCGTCTTGTATGATTTGAGTCCTTGCTTTCTAGTTTATCATAATCATCCTTGCTGTACACACATTTTGGGAGAGACACACATGAATTGGAATTTATTAGAATACTCTATGTGCTTCACTTATATCTTCTGAGCTTGATAATTTTGCTCTAGTGCTTCACTTATTTTTTTTAGAGCACGGTGGTGGTTTTATTTTATAGAAATTATTGATCTCTCATGCTTCACTTATATTATTTTGAGAGTCTTTTATAACAGCATGGTAATTTTCTTTGGCTATAAAATTAGTCCTAATATGATAGACATTCATGATGGGTATGATAAAAACTTTCATATAGAGAGCATTGAATACTATAATACTTGATAGATGTTTTGAGATATAAAGGTAGTAATGTTAGAGTCATACTAGTTGGGTAATTTTGTAATTGAGAAATACTTGTGTTAAAGTTGGCAAGTCCCGTAGCATGCATGTATGGTAAACGTTGTGTGACAAATTTGAAGCATGGGGTGTTCTTCTGAGTGCTTTCCTTATGAGTGGCGGTTGGGGACGAGCGATGGTCTTTTCCTACCAATCTATCCCTCTAGGGGCATTCGTAGTAGTACTTTGCTTCAAGGGCTAATAAATTTTTGCAATAAGTATATGAGTTGTTTATGACTAATGTGAGTCCATGGATCATACGCACTCTTACCTTTCCGCAATTTGCTAGCCTCTACAGTACCGTGCATTGCCCCTTTCTCACCTCGAGAGTTGGTGCAAACTTTGCCGGTGCATCCAAACCCCGTGATACGATACGCTCTATCACACATAAGCCTCCTTATATCCTCCTCAAAACAGCCACCATACCTACCTATTATGGCATTTCCATAGCCATTCCGAGATATATTGCCATGCAACTTTCCACCGTTTCATTTGTTATGACACACTCCATCATTGTCATATTGCTTTGCATGATCATGTAGTTGACATCGTATTTGTGGCAAAGCCACTTTCATAATTCTTTCATACATGTCGCTCTTGATTCATCGCATATCCCGGTACACCGCCGGAGGCATTCACATAGAGTCATATTTTTGTTCTAGTATCGAGTTGTAATATTGAGTTATGAAAAAAAAGTGTGATAATTATCATTATTAGAGCATGTCCCATGTGAGGAAATAAATAAAAGAGGCCAAAGAAGCCCAAATAAGAAAAAGAGGCCAAAGAAGCCCAAATAAAAAAATGAGAGAAAAAGAGAGAAGGGACAATGTTACTATCCTTTTCCACACCTTGTGCTTCAAAATAGCACCATGATCTTCATGATAGAGAGTTTCTTATTTTGTCACTTTCATATACTAGTGGGAAGTTTTCATTATAGAACTTGGCTTGTATATTCCAATGATGGACTTCCTAAAAATGCCTGAGGTCTTTGTGAGCAAGCTAGTTGGATGCACACCCACTTAGTTTCTTTTGATGAGCTTTCATACACTTATAGCTCTAGTGCATCCGTTGCATGGCAATCCCTACTCCTCGCATTGACATCAATTGATGGGCATCTCCATAGCCCGTTGATTAGCCGTGTCAATGTGAGACTTTCTCCTTTTTTGTCTTCTCACATAACCCCCATCATCATATGCTATTCCACCTATAGTGCTATGACACCCGGATAATTAAGCTACAGTAACCTTCTACTAATGATGCCACGTCACCACGATTATTGTTGCTAATCCCGCGTTAGTTCAAAACGATTCAAATTCAAATTTGAGTTAATGGCAAACATCAAAAGTTTTGAAACGTTAAAACTAAAATGTTCGGGTTGCGGAAAATAATCCATAAATTATTTTGGTGAAGTAACCACACTTTTACAAAATGTTTGAATATTTTGAAATAAATAAAACAGTAGTAGAAACAGATAATTAAATGCCTTTTTCAATTAATAAAATATTAAGCTAATTTATTTAATTTCCCGAACTAATGGGGCAGTGACTTAGTTGTGAAACCAAATTAGGAACTACTTTTGTATTTTATCTAAACTATAGCAATGTGAAACAACAATACAGAAAAGAATAAATAAAAACAAAACAAAATAAAACAACACGTAGAAACCCCCTGGGCCACTTGGCCCAAATGGCCGAAGTTGCCAGGCCGGCCCACCTAACCCCCCCTCGTTCCTCTTCCTCTGTTCACCCCACCCCCGTGGACACAGAGCGCCTGTCCATGGCGCCGATGGCCATGGGGCGGCCATCTGGTGCACCCCGGTGCCTACTAGCTCGACGACAACCCCTCCCAGACGCACCAAAACCCTAGAGCCCTCCTGCCTTTCCCCCCTCGCTTTCTCCCTCATCAGATCCGCCACACCGAACCACCCGTCACCACGGCGAATCTGGCCGGCGTGGCTACCCTCCTCCCCGGCTCCTGGTTTCGGTCCCTCTGCTCTGCCGTCATCGTCTATGTTGCGTGAGGCTGCCCGTGGGAACTAGGACCCCCCCTACATCGAGCCCTGCACCATCTCCGTCGTCCTCGGCCCCGTCGATCATCGCCATCGATTCCGGCAAGGCCGAGCTATCCCCGAGGCCGCTGAGCTTCTCTACGCATCCACTGTGAGCTCCCTCTCAAAACCCCTCTCTGCCCCGTTTGATTTGGTGCCCGTAGCCACCGACGCCATCGGAGCTGAAGCTCCTCGCCGCCGGGCATGTCGCAGCCGTGGCCACAGCCACTACCTCTCGCGTCTGAGCATGGCGTTGTGCTCCTTGCCTTCCCTGTCTTCCAACGCGACCCCTACCTCCTCTTCCCGTGCCCTGCATCGCCGATGGCCAAGTGCGCCCGAAGCCGCCGTCGCTCCCCCTCGTCGCTGGCATCGAACTCGGCCATCTCGCGGCCAGCCAACACCACCGCTGGATGCGCGCGAACCTCACGAAGCCGTAGGTGCAAACCGCGTTCGAAATGAGCCACCGTAGACGAATTCCGGCACCTCCCGTGCACGCCGCCGTCGTTGTGGTTGCCGGCGATTAGCCGCCAGCGCACTGACGTGGCACCACTAACCCATCCACTAACCCCTCTCTCTGTGCCGCTGACCGCTGGGCCGCACGCACTAAGTAATTATTTGTTAATTAAACTACCTAATTAGCTAACCTAAATAGTCACTGACAGTCAGTCCCATGCCCTTAATTAACCATCCTTTTTATTAACACATAGATTAAGACTACTGTCACTGACAGGTGGGGCCCTGTCACTGTTCCATTGGATAGAGCCGGCCTAGTCACCCTGCTGAGTCAGCAGCTTGGCCCACCAGTCAGCCTCTGCTGACTGGGCAGTTGACCCAGTCAACTGGGTCCACTGTCAGCCACTTATGCACCTCTCTGTGTACCCATAACACTTTATTCTTTTATTTCGAAATAATATTAACTTCAAAAAATTCAGAAAATGAATTAAAACTTTGAAAGTTAATATAAAATAATCTGTAGCTCAGATGAAAATACTTTGTACATGAAAGTTGCTCAGAACGACGAGACGAATCCGAATACGCAGTCCATTCGTCTGCCGCACGTCCCTAGCATAGTGAATGTGCAACAACCTACCTCTGTTTCATTTGTCCGAAAATGCCAAACACCGGGAATACTTTCCCGTATGTTTTCCCCCTTCGCCGGAATCACCTATCCCCGCGTTAAATTACCCCTGGCACTGTTTATTGCCTTGTTATATTTTGTGTGATGCTTTGTTTGCTCTGTATTTACTGTTTCTTCCCCATCTTCTTCTCCGGTAGACCCCGAGACCGGCGCTGATGCCACCGAGTACGGCTATGTCACCGACGACCCCTCCTTCTTGCAGAGCAACCAGGCAAGCCCCCCCTTGATCACCAGATATCGCCTATTACTTCTCTCTACTGCACGCATTAGAGTTGTGTAGCATGTTACTGCTTTCGGTTAATCCTATTCTCCTGCATAGCCTGTCATTGTTGCTAAAGTTGTTACCCTTACCTACAATCCTAAATGCTTAGTATAGGATGCTAGTATTCCATCAGTGGCCCTACATTCTTGTCATTCTGCCATGCTATACTATCGGGTCGTGATCACTCGGGAGGTGATCACGGGTATATACTTATATACATGATTTATGATACATGTGGTGACTAAAGTCGGGTCGGCTCGTAGAGTACCCGCAAGTGATTCCGTTGTGGGGGCTGAAAGGACAGGTGGCTCCATCCCGGTAGAGGTGGGCCTGGGTTCCCGACGGCGCCCGACTGTTACTTTGTGGTGGAGCGACAGGGCAGGTTGAGACCACCTAGGTGAGAGGTGGTCCTGGCCCTGGTCGGCGTCTGCGGTTACTTCAAAATAACACGCTTAAAGAGATCTTGCTATTTGATCTGAGTCTGGCCACTTGCCTATACGCACTAACCAACTACGCGGGAACAGTTATGGGCACTCGACGTCGTGGTATCAGCCGAAACCTTCTTGACGTCAGTGACTGAGCGGCGCACGCCGGATTGGACCGTAAGCCTACGCTTGTATTAAGGGGGCTAGGTCTGCTTCCGGCCGCGTTCGCAACCGGCAGGTGTGCAATGGGCGATGGGCCCAGACCCCTGCGCGCATAGGATTTAGACCGGCGTGCTGACCTCTCTGTTGTGCCTAGGTAGGGCTGCGACGTGTTGATCT
This sequence comes from Triticum aestivum, assembly GCF_018294505.1. NCBI lineage: Eukaryota > Viridiplantae > Streptophyta > Magnoliopsida > Poales > Poaceae > Triticum > Triticum aestivum. Next base: position 125,856,123 of record NC_057805.1, on the reverse strand, counting down.
TCCGAGGCCGGGCATGACCCAGGAAAGTGTGTCCGGCCAAAGGGGATCGAGCGTGTTGGCTAATGTGGTGCACCCCTGCAGGGAAGTTTATCTATTCAAATAGCCGTGATCCTCGGTAACAGGACGACCTGGGGTTGTACCTTGACCTTATGACAACTAGAACCGGATACTTAATAAAACACACCCTTCCAAGTGCCAGATATAACTCGGTGATCGCTCTCAAACAGGGTGACGAGGGGAGGATCGCCGGGTAGGATTATGCTATACGATGATACTTGGTGAACTTACCATCTACTCTCTTCTACATGCTGCAAGTTGGAGGCTGCCAGAAGCGTAGTCTTCGATAAGACTAGCTATCCCCCTCTTATTCTGGCATTCTGTAGTTCAGTCCACCGATATTGCCCCTTACACAGATACCCATGCATATGTAGTGTAGATCCTTGCTTGCGAGTACTTTGGATGAGTACTCACGGTTGCCTTTCTCCAGCTTTTTCCCCTTTCCATTCTTCTCGGTTGTCGCAACCAGATGCGGGAGCCCAGGAGTCAGACGCCACCTTCGATGACTCCTACTACACTGAGGGTGCCTACTACTACGTGCAGGCCGCCGACGACGACCAGGAGTAGTTTAGGAGGATCTCAGGCAGGAGGCCTGCGCCTCTTTTGATCTGTATCCCAGTTTGTGCTAGCCATCTTATGGCAACTTGTTTAACTTATGTCTGTACTCAGATATTGTTGTTTCCACTGACTCATCTATGTTCGAGCACTTGTATTCGAGCCCTCAAGGCCCCTGGCTTGTATTATGATGCTTGTATGACTTATTTTACTTTTAGAGTTGTGTTGTGATATCTTCCCGTGAGTCCCTGATCTTGATCGTACACATTTGCGTGTATGATTAGTGTACGATTGAATCGGGGGCGTCACAAGTGCTATATTTGTGGCTTGCGCCCATGTATTGCGTAAGGGTTGAAAAGGCTGAAGCGCGTTAAAAAGTATGAACCAATTGCTCGGCTTGTCATCGGGTTTATGCATGATGGGAGCATTTTGTGTGACGAAAATGAAGCATGGCCAAACTATATGATTTTGTAGGGATAAGCTTTCTTTGGCTATGTTATTTTGATAAGACATAATTGCTTGGTTAGCATGCTTGAAGTATTACTATTTTTATGTCAATATTAAACTTTTATCTGGAATCTTTTGGATCTGAACATTCATGCCACAATAAAGAGATTACATTGAAAATTATGTTAGGTAGCATTCCACATCAAAAATTCTGTTTTAATCATTTACCTACTCAAGGACGAGCAGGAATTAAGCTTGGGGATGCTGGATACGTCTCCAACGTATCTATAATTTTTTATTGTTCCATTCTATTATGTTATCTGTTTTGGATGTTTAATGGGCTTTAATATACCTTTTCATATTATTTTTGGGACTAACCTATTAACCGGAAGCCCAGTGCAAATTGCTGTTTTTTTTGCCTTTTTAGTGTTTCGCAGAAAAGGAATATCAAACGGAATGAAACCTTCGCGAGGATCTTTTTGGAACAAACGCAATCCAGGAGACTTGGAGTGGACGTCAAGGAAGCAACGAGGCGGCCACGAGGTAGGAGGGCGCGCTCAGGGGGGGTAGGCGCGCCCCCACCCTCGTGGGACCCTCGTGCCTCCACCAACCTACTTCTTTCGCCTATATATACTCATATACCCTGAAAACACCCAGGAGCACCACAAAACCTATTTTCCACCGCCGCAACCTTCTGTACCCGTGAGATCCCATCTTGGGGCCTTTTTCGGCGATCTGCCAGAGGGGGAATCGATCAGGGAGGGCTTCTACATCAAAACCATAGCCTCTCCGATGATGTGTGAGTAGTTTACCACAGACCTTCGGGTCCATAGTTATTAGCTAGATGGCTTCTTCTCTCTCTTTGTTCTCAATACAATGTTCTCCTCGATTCTCTTGGAGATCTATTCGATGTAACTCTTTTTGCGGTGTGTTTGCCGAGATCCGATGAATTGTGGGTTTATGAACTGGATTATCTATGAATATTATTTGATTCTTCTCTGAATTCTTATATGCATGATTTGATATCTTTGCAAGTCTCTTCGAATTATCGGTTTAGTTTGGCCTACTGGATTGATCTTTCTTGAAATGGGAGAAGTGCTTAGCTTTGAGTTCAATCTTGTGGTGTCCTTTCCCAGTGAAAGCAGGGGCAGCAAGGCACGTATTGTATTGTTTCCATCGAGGATAAAAAGATGGGGTTTATATTATATTGCTTGAGTTTATCCTTCTACATCATGTCATCTTGCCTAATGCGTTACTCCGTTCTTATGAACTTAATACTCTAGATGCATGCTGGATAGCGGTTGATGTGTGGAGTAATAGTAGTAGATGCAGAATCGTTTCGGTCTACTTGACACAGACGTGATGCCTGTATTCATGATCATTGCCTTAGATATCAACATAACTATGCGCTTTTCTATCAATTGCTCAGCAGTAATTTGTTCACCCACCGTAATACATGCTATCTTGAGAGAAGCCACTAGTGAAACCTATGGCACCCGGGTCTATGTTCTATCATATTAATTTCCTATGAATTAGCTATTTTTATCATCGTTTATTTTGCAATCTTTACTTTCCAATCTATACATCAAAAATACAAAAAATATTTATCTTATTATCTTTATCAGATCTCACTTTTGCAAGTGGCCGTGAAGGGATTGACAACCCCTTTATCACGTTGGTTGCAAGGTTCTTGATTGTTTGTGCAGGTACTAGGGACTTGCGTGTAGTCTCCTACTGGATTGATACCTTGGTTCTAAAAAACCGAGGGAAATACTTATGCTACTTTGCTGCATCACCCTTTCCTCTTCAAGGGAAAACCAACGCATGCTCAAGAGGTAGCAGGTGACAAAAGGAATGAGGAACCCTACAAGAATTGATCTTCTCAAAGATCGAGCAACTCATGATGAACTCACGAAATGAGACGTTGAATCATCTCTTGAGATGAGACACAAAGAGATGACGAAAGTTCAATTTGGTAGGCAACAGTTCCACGCTTGAGTAAGATGGTGCATGGTTTCAAAGTAGCGAGGAGTTAATTGCTACGATTCCATAACGGGCACCTTAGGGAAGGTGACTCATAGAACTATTTCCTTAAGTGGCAACAATAATTACTTTTGATACGGAGATCATTGGAACTCTTCATACCAGCCTAAGGCAATTTACGAACGATCGTTTGACGGAGTTCGAGAGAACGTCATACTTGGGCTAGAATGGATGATGTGGACTACCTTGTTGAAGACAACGCGATGGATGATTTCTTCTTATCATCGAGAAAGGATAGGGCCCAGGGTAAGCCCAATTTGAGGATGATCCTGAATAGCAATTACTGAGAAGGGCAGCCCATGGTAAAATGGCACAATGGCAGGTGCAAGCTGGGAACAAAATGTAAATTATAGGAATGTTCCAACCATCATATCTGCCTGAGATTCAGATCCGATTGGTGATAGGACGCTTCAGACTCAACATGTGTGAAAGGAAAGTTTGCAACAAAAATCGACGAGATGGCGTTGGGAAATTCTCGGGAGATGAACTACGATAGCAAGCTCCAAAACTTGAGCTGGCTCTGCTACATACACGTGAACATGATGTCCAAGACAAGCATGACCACATAGAAGTCTTAAAACAAAACACTACTGAGTTCTAGTTGGGAACCATCATCGAGGATAACGGAATCTTGTACAAATCCGTCTGGTACCTTCAGGACTAGCACTTAGAACTTATTATCCTTGAACAAATCAATCAGTGGCTTCGTGTGATAGGGACACATATAGAATGAAGGTTACAAGTCTCCAAACCACAGAATACTTCGCACGTATGCATGACTGATTTTGGATGATTCCAGAGGAAACAAAACAAACCTTTCTCAAATTCTTGGCGGCAACTTGCACCTGATGCACGTGAACTTGGAGAAAGTCACTTCTTACACCAAACATATACTTCATGAACGGAACATGAAGATAATGCTTACAAAAGTTTCCAACACTAGCTTGATGTTCATCAAGAATCATGGAGGAAATAGAATGCTGCTGATGGGCTCAACAACAAATCATAAAGATTTCCATGAAGATGGAATTCCACAACTATGTGAACAAAGCGATAGCATTGGTTAGAACAAAAGACATAATGATGTATGCTCGAGGATCAACCATGAGTAAGACAACATTACAAAGATCGTTGGTTCTGATTTGATTTGACGATAGCCCACACTCAAAGCAAAGTTTGGACAAGATAATAGATCCAACAACTAATCACGAAGATCAATCGATGAAGATATCATCTTCCTTCAACACACACATACAAAAGATATCCCTTGAAATGAACTAAGTAAGGCAAAGCTTTTATCTTCTAACTCTCCAAGTTGTTGTTTAGCTTAACCAACTAGCTCAGGGGGTATCCAATATAGATTCTTGGAGAAGAGGTGGTTTATAGGGAAACCGTTTGATCATGGACTCAACATAACGGCCAGGGGACAACCTCGTGATACTTCCGTGAAGATATTCGGAAAATCACGAATCATCGCTATGTTATTAAGCTCGAGAACAATCTTGTTTTCGAGGCGGGATGATGTGATCAAATAAGCATGGGATTTACAAAATCCTAACTCTTTGATCGAAGTGTGCACCAGGAAAATTGGACTAGGTCGCATGATCAATCTGAGAATGATGATTCAATAACCAACACGCTAATATTGGAATATTGTCCATTAAGTACTAAGCAACGGGGTTGCTAGGAGTATTGATTTCACGCATCATGGTTTACTTTTCGGTATTCCGGAGATCGAGGAAATAAATGATGATGGCGAGAAGTATCACTTCATCAAGAATTGATAGGATGGTGTGCAATTCCCATGAAAATCCTGACATAAAGAGGGTAATACTTCAGGGGAGAACAGACTAGGAGCTGGATTAGCATTCTTAATCTGCGGAATACTATTACTTTGACCCAATCCTACATATGGATGAGGTACTGGAGTTTGTTTCTCCTAGTCATTCTAAAATAGAATGACTTGACGGCCCACAAGAGTAAAAGGCATCGATGAACACGGATGCACAAAAACTCCCGACTATCAACTGATACACGAGGGTCAGAATACAACTGAAAAGGGACAACTCAAAGGAACATATGGTTTTCTAAGTTGTGGATGCATATATTAACATGTCGAACAAAGATGAACATATTTCTTCCGCATAACCCATGCACAAGAGGAAGAACTGGCAGATTCCCAACATAGAATCGATAACTCGTCAAGAGTACTCCTATTGTGATCTTTTGGTTCAAAAGAACTTCTGTCGTGGATGGTTCATGGATAAACCACAGACCTTGAGGACTATCACAAAGGTTACTAATATCCTAAAGGAACGACCAACACTATCAACACGAAGTAAGTAGAGTGGAAATTGGGTTCAAGAACCCAGAAATAGAATAACTACTAACTAAATAACATCACGAGATGCTTTCAGGATGGTGGCCAGAATCATCACACTGGGAATATAAAGCATTGCTAGATTACTAGGTGGTACTCTAAGATAACCTAGTGTCATAATAATAGCTGCGACATATATGTCGAGGCAATGGAGTACCTTAACACACTGAATGCTGTGGTTAACCTCGCCTAAAAGGACATCGGAACAGGGAGAAAGAATTTGCAAATGCATCATACTATTTAGAAACCTGGGATGACTCGGACAGCATAATGGCTGTAATGCTCAAAAGGATTTGAGATATCCTGCAAATTGGTGGCATAACCACTGAACATCACAATATCAAGGTTCCAAGACCAACTGTTAATACGCGGAAGTACTAGAAACTGAGCTAAGACTAGAATCCATCATGCCTATAAGACTCTATCATAGTAACTCGTCATTCTGATAGAAAGATGAGAAGGCCTAGTTTCTTATCCCCGTAGAAAGATGAGGGTGACTCAGATCAGAAGGACATAAGGTAAAGGAGTAAAAAGAGCCTTATGTTCCCTTCCACAATCAATCCCCTTATATAACTACAACATTTCTAGACTCAAGTTCGACCAGTTTGGCTTGGTAATCCTACAAGCAGTTAGGCTCTGATACCAAAGCTATCAGGGGCCCCGATCTAAAGTCACACCGATCTAGCATGTAACACATCATATCACTTTGCATCCTCACGCACGGTATCCCCACGGGTGCCACCTTACCTGGCTCGGGACTGTTTGTGCCTTTTGGCTCACGTATATGATCGTGTCGCTAGCATCCGAAGGACAGAGAACCCGAGTCAACATGACTAGTCATAAACCCAAGGTGGCACTAACTTATAGGGACATGCATACATGACCCAACAACGAACGTGTCGATCATCAACGTATGAACCCAAGTCGTAGCAAGCTACAAGGACTTAAAGGAACAACGCGTGACATTTCCCCGAAGTGACAGACATAGGAACAAAGAAGGACACATGCCGGCCATCCTAAGTGTTCCGGAGCAGTAGCAAGCTACCATGGCTCAGTGGAAGCACTAGGAGACATTTCCCCATAAGAGAGGCTACCAAGAATAAACAACTAGGTTGTCAGATCCCACACATACCAAGCATTTCGAAATCATACAGACAATATGCTTGATATGTCCAAATACAACATGGCATCACAACAAAACTCTATGACTCAAAGTATTTCTTCAATAGGCTCCGAGGAGTCAGATATTACAAACATGGGTCACATGACCCAACATACAGAGCATACATGCAACAGGAGCATAAACATGTCTAGGTACAGACATCTACGAATGAAAAAGGCTGAGAAGCCTGACTATCTACAAGACCCTCCCAAGGTACAAGATCATAGCTAAGGTAACAAGCTAAACGTCGAAGTCCAAGCGGAACTACTAGTGAGACTGAAGTCTCTCTGCAAAAACATAAATTAAGCAACGTGAGTATAAATGTACCCAGCAAGACTTACATCAGAACTAGCTACATATGCATCAGTATCAACAAAGGGGGTGGTGGAGTTTAACTGTAGCAAGCCAGCTTTGACTCAGTGGCTATCCTGTACTACGACTACTGGTAACTCTTTTGAGGTGGCACACACGAGTCCCAATATTCACCATATCAATACACCACTATGGATCCGCTTCCGTCTCCCTACGAGAAGGCCATCCATAGCACTCACGCTTATCTTGCACATTTTAGAGTATCCACTTTCACTTGTCTATGAGTTGTATAAGCAACCCAGAAGTCCTTTACCGCGGACGCGGCTATTCGAATAGATCATGTTAACCCTGTAGGGGTGTACTTCTTCACACACGCTCTCGCCACTTGCCGCCATGTACACATCATGTATCTCGACAACCTTCAAGTGGAAGCCTGGCAATGGTATCAGCCACGACCTCACTAGCCGCGCAAGACTCTAGTCCAGGTTTATCGCCTATTCGTGTTCCATCCACAAGGAGACTCGACCGGGGTTTCACTCACGGCCCCAAACGATGTGAGCAGGGTTCCCAAGCCCACCATACGGGTTCCACTTGGTACACGGTGCCACTGCACCTAGTCTGTCCCAAGCCCACCTGTACCGGGTGCCACTTGGTCGACTACTAGCACTACCTACAAACGCTAGAAACTAGTTGCAACTCCTGGACAGAGATCGAGATGGTTAATAAGTCGAGAGGGGCACTTAAGCATTCCAATGCATGGTAGTAACTGTCTTGGATCACAGACACAGAACTCAGTTCCTAAGGACGGTCCCAATGAGACAACCCACCATGTACTCCTACATGGCCTCTCATCGCTACCTTTACCAAATCATGTTCACACACTTAACTCTCAACAGTATAACATGTTCACCATGTTCCAATTCATCCCCGATGAATCAGACCTGACTCAACTCTAAGCAGTAGCAAGCATGACAAGCAAGCATGGATGAGTAGGTACATCATGGCTCAAACAACTCCTACTCATGCTAGTGGGTTTCAACTATTTACTGTGGCAAAGATAGGTCATACAGAGGAAAAGGGTTCAGCTACTGCAGCATGTAACAGTTGAAACGTTGTTGTCCTAATGCAGTAAAAGAGAGCAAGATCAAGAGAGTGGGATTTTATCAGAATGTTCAATGGGGGTTTGCTTGCCTGGCACTTCTGAAGATAGCATCGTGTCTTCATAAGTGTCATCGATCACATCGTCGGAATAACGTCTACCGAGAGGGAACAACACCGACAAAGGAACAGAAACAACATTCAATTTAAGGCAATGCACAAGCAAATGAATGATATGACATATTAAGGTACTGAATTGAGCTAATGCAACAACAAGTCATTTTAATTGAAGTGGAACTCAAACTACATCAAGTTCCAACTCCAAACCTATTTCTCAAATTTACCCTAATCATGTTTTATCCTAAACAGTGGTGTTAACTTGCTCAAACATGCATGAACATGGCATAAACATAATCCTTGGATTTTTCTGATCATTTTTCATATATAACTTATTTCATTTGGAGTTACACTTGAATTTCTATGAATTTTAGAAGTTTTGACTATTTTCTGGAATTTCCTGAATTAAATTAAACCCAGGAAACTGTTAATTGCATCACCACTGCGTCATGCCAATGTCTGTAGGTCAACTGCCCTGATTGGGGTCAAACCAGATGTGCAGGGCCCACATGTCAGCGACACCGGGTTAAACAGAGGGTAAATTAGCCTAAAAACAATTAGGGGCCGCCGGGACCCATCTGTCAGTGTCAGGGGTGTTTGGTTAGACGGTGATTAGCCTAAGCTAATCACCTGACCGGCGGGACCCACCGGTCGGTGGTACGACGGCGGCTCATCACCGGCGACCTCTGGTCACGGCGGTTGTCCGCACTAAGGGCCCACGCGAGCGGCGGATGAGAGCACCGGGGCGTAGCCCGTGCTCTCACGCATCTAGGGGTAGGTGCGAGGAGGTGGGGTGGCCGGAGCTCGTCGGAGCAGAGCTCGTGGTGGCGGCCAAAGCTCGGCCTCAAGCGGCGCGGGGCTGTAGGGCTCGGGGAGGGAAACTGAGGGGCTCTTCAGCACCCTCGTGGTGCAAGGAATATGGTGACGCGCTCGGGAGCGAGCTGCGGTGGCTAAAGCGGCTGCGGCGACATGGCTGGTGGCAGAAGCTCTCAGGTGCGGCGGGGGATGGGGCTAGAGTGCACAAAGGCGAGGGGAGGAAGAGGGGTTTGGAGCAGAGGCTCACGGTGAGGTCGAAGAGCTGGTCGGCGCCTCGGGGGAGGCCCTGCAGGCGATGAGCGGGTGGTGGAGATCGACGGCGGCCGGTAGTGAAGAAGACGACGGTGGCGACGATGGAGGTCGTCCAGAGGTGTGTGGCTCGACGGAGAGAATGAGGGAGGCGCGTCGAAGCTCTTGGACACGTCGGAGAGGCGAGGCCATGGCGGTGGGCGCAGCAACAGCGAGCGGCGGCGACGGGGGCGTTCCGTCTCGGGAGATAGAGAGTGGCAGAGGAGGGGATGAGCACTGGGGAAAGTTGGAGAGGCCGGGGGCTTTGCGTGGTGCTCGTAGCGGTCTCCAACAGCAGCGGCAAGCAGGAGCTGGCCGAGCGCGTGCGCGCGCGCCGCAGCCACACACCCTCTTGCCTACTAGCAGGAGGTTAGGGGTGACTGGCGCCTGGGCCTCATGGGCTGGCTGTCCACTGGGTCGGCCAGGTAAGTCCAGGTAGTTCCCCTCTTTTTATTATTTCTGTTTTCTGTTTTCTGCCATTTTTTTGATTTAGTTTTAGGCACTAAATCATTTTATTTTCTTCTGATAAATTTTTTAGGGACTATTTGGATTATTCTGGAGCCCCTCACGGAATATCAGAATTGTTGAAGCAATAAAAATATTTATAGCATTTAATTTCTCCAATTCAAAATAGCATATGAATTAATTCAAAATCCAACATGGCTAGGAAAATTGTGCATCACCTCCAGTTGCTGTTTCCAGCATTTTCCACAATGATGAACATTTTTGAAAGCCATTTTGGGTTCACTGAAAATATTTTAGTTGAACCTATTTGAATACCTTTGATTCTAGGGTTTGAGACAATCCCTATTTCAAATTCCCTGAAATTTAGACATGATGCATGGATGCATATGCAACTATTGCAGGCAATTATTCTAGGGCTGTGACAAAAGTGCAAGAAGAACTCCCTCCAAGGAGGCCTCTACACAGGTTACATAGTAACAACTTTCGCAATTTGATTCATAATTATGGGTTCGAGAATACTCCTCGTAGGCACATACCGTCCAATTGGGACATATCTCGGCCAAGAGAAAACGGCGCAGGAACAAAACCGTGGGGACCGGAGAATAAACACATAATGGCTGAGTTGAAGAAAAATAGTGAATTAATTCATCAAGCCCTTCGGAAGATTCAAGGTTTGAAGGATCTACTCATGGTTATATTGGAGAATACTTCTTCATCATCACCATCATCCTCTTCACCACCAAAGGAAAACTGAGTATCGGGTATGGGCACTCCCCTTGGCTTGGGGGAGGTGCCCCGGTATCGTATCATCCCACTATCTTTTTGCCTTTACTTATTTTAGTTCGATCTTTTTCTTTAGATGAATAAAAGTTTAGTTCGATCCTTTCTTCTTTGAGAGTTTGCTTAGTGATCTATCCTTGTAATCGTGTGCAAGTTATATAACAAAGTTAGTTTGAGTTTTTGCTTTCTCTAATTTCATGTTGCAAATAAAAGAAAAGAAATAAGAAAGAAAAAGAGAAAGAAACTAAATAAAAGAAAGGAAATAAATGGAGAAAAGATCATATACTAATCTTATGGTAGGTGATGACACCACATAAGTAAAAGTATAAGTAGAAAATTTTATTATAGATTGACAAACAGAGCATTAGTCAATGATGCAACTCATGAAAGAATTAATAAGGCACAGAAGATTCACATATAAATTTACTATCCTAGAAATCTTTTGTGATTGTGAGCCCTCATCAAAATATTATATGCCAAAATTGTTGACGTTGGACAAGGAAGACAACTTAATGGTTTATGTTTGTTTATATTCACATAGAAGTCATATTGTCATAGATCCTTTAACATGTGGTGCTTGCCCCTATCTTTGCTAGCCAAAAATTCCGCACTAAGTAGAGATACTACTTGTGCATCCAAAAACCCTTAAAACCAAATCTTACTTTCAAGTGTCCACCCTACCTACCTAGTCTATTTTCGGTGCAAAAAGGCAATAAAAATTGCTTCTAAATGTGTGAGATCATTTAGTGTAAGAGAAAATTGAGCGTTGCACAAACTTGTGATGGTGAAGAATAAAAGCGACAGACTGCATAATAAAGGTCGCTATCACAAGGGCAATGCAACGTGACGTTGTTTTGCACTAAGGGGTTGAGCATACAAACGAATAAGCGCGTGGCAACCTCTGCTTCCCTCTGCGAAGGGCCTATCTTTTACTTTTATGTATTTACTTTTATGCAAAGAGTCAAAGTTTTCCTTCTATCCCTTTTTATTTTTCTCCTTTGGCAAGCATCATGTGGTGAGGAAAGATCTAGGCGCATATGTCCAGTTGAATATAGATAGCATGAGTTATTATTGTTGACATCACCCTTGAGGTAAATACATTGGGAGGCGAAACTATAAGCCCTTATCTTTCTATGTGTCTGGTTGAAACGTTTTGCTCATGTGTACGCGGTGAGTTCTAGCAATCATAGAAGACTATATGATGGCTGAGTATGTGGACTTGCCTAAAGGCTCCGATACGTGACCCTTCCCGCAAAGATGATGAATTGTAGTTGCAAAATTGACTGAGAACATAGTTTGTTGGTTATTAATAGAGTTTTTGGTTTATACTTCATTTGTGTGATGAAAATTGTTACTTATTCATGAGAAGCATATGATAAAAGTTCTATAATAACAGTTTTATGTTTAATTTTGTTGCTGTTATAATAATCTACATGATGCTTCTATGTCTGTATTTTGTTTTTATCGACACCTCTCTCTCAAAGCATGTGGACATGTTTTTCGATTTCGGTTTTCGCTTGAGGACAAGCGAGGTCTAAGCTTGGGGGAGTTGATACGTCCATTTTGTGTCATGTTTTATTACTGTTATTTATAATGTTTTTATCCATAATAATGCTTTTTGGAGTAATTTTAATGCCTTTTCTCTCATTATATGCAAGGTATACACAAAGAGGGAGAATTCCGGCAGCTGGAAATCTGGACCTGGAAAAGCTACGTCAGGCTACCTATTCTGCACAACTCCAAACAAGCTGAAACTTCACAGAGATTTTTTATGGATTACTTGATGAATATTGGAACAAATAACTACCAGAGGGGGCCCACCAGGTGGGCACAACCCACCTAGGCGAGCTAGGGAGCCCAGGGGCGCCCTGGTGGGTTGTGCTCACCCAGGCCCCCCTCCGGTGCCATCTGATACGTCTCCAACGTATCTATAATTTTTTATTGTTCCATGCTATTATCTATTCTGTTTTGGATGTTTAATGGGCTTATTTATACACTTTTATATTATTTTAGGGACTAACCTATTAACCGGAGGCCCAGCCCAAATTGCTGTTTTTTTTCCTATTTCAGTGTTTCGCAGAAAAAGAATATCAAACGGAGTCCAAACGGAATGAAACCTTCGGGAACGTGATTTTTGGAACAAACGTGATCCAGAGGACTTGGAGTGGACGTCAAGCCACAGACGAGGAAGCCACGAGGTAGGGGGCACGCCTACCCCCACCCCCCATGCGCGCCCTCCACCCCCGTGGCCCCTCGTGGCTCCACCGACCTACTTCTTCCTCCTGTATATACCTACGTACCCCCAAACCATCAGAAGCGACCACGAAAACCTAATTCCACCGCCGCAACCTTCTATACCCGTGAGATCCCATCTTGGGGCCTTTTCCGGTGTCCTGCCGGAGGGGGCATTGATCATGGAGGGCTTCTACATCAACACCATAGCCTCTCCGATGATGTGTGAGTAGTTTACCTCAGACCTTCGGGTCCATAGTTATTAGCTAGATGGTTCTTCTCCCTCTTTGGACCTCAATACAAAGTTCTCCTCGATTCTCTTGGAGATCTATTCGATGTAATCTTCTTTTGCGGTGTGTTTGTCGAGATCCGATGAATTGTGGGTTTATGGTCAAGATTATCTATGAACAATATTTGAATCTTCTCTGAATTCTTTTATGTATGATTGGTTATCTTTGCAAGTCTCTTCGAATTATCAGTTTGGTTTGGCCTACTAGATTGATATTTCTTGCAATGGGAGAAGTGCTTAGCTTTGGGTTCAATCTTGCGGTGTCCTTTCCCAGTGACAGCAGGGGCAGCAAGGCACGTATTGTATTGTTGCCATCAAGGATAAAAAGATGGGGTTTATATTATATTGCATGAGTTTATCCCTCTACATCATGTCATCTTGCTTAAAGCGTTACTCTGTTCTTATGAACTTAATACTCTAGATGCATGCTGGATAGCGGTCGATGTGTGGAGTAATAGTAGTAGATGCAGAATCGTTTCGATCTACTTGTCACGGACGTGATGCCTATATACATGATCATACCTAGATATTCTCATAACTATGCTCAATTCTATCAATTGCTCGACAGTAATTGGTTCACCCACCGTAATACTTATGCTATCTTGAGAGAAGCCACTAGTGAAACCTATGGCCCCTGAGTCTATTTTCCATCATATTAATCTCCCGTTATTTCCGTTAGTTTTTTCTTGCTTTGTTTACTTTTACTCTTTATCATAAAAATACCAAAAATATTATCTTATCATCTCTATCAGATCTCACTCTCGTTAGTGACCGTGAAGGGATTGACAACCCCTTTATCGTGTTGGTTGCAAGGTTCTTATTTGTTTGTGTAGGTGCAAGGGACTTGAGCGTGACCTCCTACTGGATTGATACCTTGGTTCTCAAAAACTGAGGGAAATACTTACGCTACTTTACTGCATCACCCTTTCCTCTTCAAGGGAAAACCAACGCAGTGCTCAAGAGGTAGCAAGAAGGATTTCTGGCGCCGTTGCCGGGGAGGTGTGCACCAAGTCAAGTCAAGACATAGCAAGTACCCATCACAAACTCTTATCCCTCGCATTACATTATTTGCCATTTGCCTCTCGTTTTCCTCTCCCCCACTTCACCTTTGCCGTTTTATTCGCCCTTCTTCCATTCGATCTTGTCTTACCATGTACCTTCTTTCTACTTGCATCTTCGCTTGCTAAAAAGTTTATGGATCCTCATCCACTTGCTAATCTCTTTAAGAGATCCAATTATGATGAACCAATTTCCAGTGATTTTAGTGCACTAGATTATCTTTATGAGGTTTTGCTTGAAATTCGTGAATCTGAAAATTGTGATGAAGAAATTTATGAAGAGATTCACGATAGCTCCTTGAATAAAAAGCATGATTGCAATGATTTTACTATAAATTCTCTTGATGTCAATTGTGCTAATAATATGCAAAGCCCTAAGCTTGGGGATGCTAGTTTTGCTATGTCCTCTACTTGTTGCAATGATCATGATTGGGGTTATTCTTCTTATGATCTCAAAAATTTATTTAAGCGCCATGATGAATATGAGATTGATAATAGTGTTTGCAATAATATTCAAAGTGCGTTTGGGAGAGTGTCAACTTTATATCCCACATATTTGGAGTATGTTCAATCTTATGAAATTTTTGATAAAAGTGGGTTTCGAGAGGTCATGACTTTAGTTAACGATATTCCCACCATTTTGGAAGAGTGTCAACTTTGCATGCATGTGGATCATGTAGAGAAAACTTTATGTGATAACTATATCATTTAATTTGAATATGATCACACATGTAATTATTATGAGAGAGGAAAATACGGTTGTAGAAATTTTCTTGTTACTAAATTACCTCTCCTCTTGTTGAGATTGATCTTGTTTCTTTCTTCTCCTTTGCATATGATAGGATTTGCTTGCCTTGATAATTTGTTTGCCTATAAGATGCCTAAGCATAGGAAGTATGTTAGACTTAGATGTTTTTTTCACATGATTCATGATGCTCTCTTTATGTCTCAATTGCTATCTTTCTTGTGAGCATCATTAAAATTATCAATGCCTAGCTAGGGGCGTTAAACGATAGCGCTTGTTGGGAGGCAACCCAATTTTATTTTTGTTCCTTGCTTTTTGGTTCTTTTTAGAAATAAATATTTGATCTAGCCTCTGGTTAGATTTGTTTTTATGTTTTATGTTTGTGCCAAGTTAAACCTATAGGATCTTCTTGCATGATAGTTATTTGATCTTGCTGAAAATTACATAAACTTTCTGTTCACGAAAACAATTGTTAAAAAATCACCAGAATGTGATAAAATACTGATTCCAATTTCAGCAGATCATTAAACAAATTGTCTAGGTCGTCATATTTTGGTAGAATTTGTGGAGGTCCAGAAGTTTGCGTTTGTTACAGATTACTACAGACTGTTCTGTTTTTGACAGATTCTGTTTTTCGTGTGTTGTTTGCTTATTTTGATGAATCTATGGCTAGTAAAAGAGTTTATAAACCATAGAGAAGTTGGAATACATTAGGTTTAACACCAATATAAATAAAGAATGAGTTCAATACAGTACCTTGAAGTGGTGTTTTGTTTTCTTTCGCTAACGGAGCTCATGAGATTTTCTGTTAAGTTTTGTGTTGTGAAGTTTTCAAGTTTTGGGTAAAGATTTGATGGAGTATGGAACAAGGGTGGCAAGAGCCTAAGCTTGGGGATGCCCAAGGCACCCCAAGGTAAATCCAAGGACACCAAAAATCCAAAGCTTGGGGATGCCCCGGAAGGCATCCCGTCTTTCGTCCTCATCCATCGGTAAATTTACTTGGAGCTATATTTTTATTCACCACATGATATGTGTTTTGCTTGGAGTGTCTTGTATGATTTGAGTCTTTGTCTGTTAGTTTGCGACAAACATCCTTGCTGTACACACCTTTTGAGAGAGACACACATGATTCGGAATTTGTTAGAATACTCTATGTGCTTCACTTATATCTTTTGAGCTATATAGTTTTTTGCTCTAGTGCTTCACTTATATCTTTTAGAGCACGGCGGTGGTTATATTTTATAGAAATTATTGAACTCTCATGCTTCACTTATATTATTTTGAGAGTCTTAAACAGCATGGTAATTTTCTTTAATCGTGAAATTAATCTTCCATATTGAGTTCATTAAATATCATGAGAAGTTAGATACTTGATAAGTGTTTTGAGATATAAAGGTGGTAATATTAGAGTGTGCTAGTTGAGTAATTGTGAAATTGAAAAATACTTGTGTTAAAGTTGGCAAGTCCCGTAGCATGCACGTATGGTAAAAGTTGTGTGACAATTTTCACACATAGGTGTTCTTTTATTTCTTTCCTTATGAGTGGCGGTTGGGGACGAGCGATGGTCTTTTCGTACCAATCTATCCCTCTAGGGGCATGCGTAGTAGTACTTTGCTTCGAGGGCTAATAAAATTTTTCAATAAGTATATGAGTTCTTTATGACTAATGCGAGTCCATGGATTATACACACTCTCAACCTTCCACAATTTTCTAGCCTCTACGGTACCGTGCATTGCCCTTTCTCACCTTAAGAGTTGGTGCAAACTTCGCCGGTGCATCCAAACCCCGTGATATGATACGCTCTATCACACATAAACCTCCTTATATCTTCCTCAAAACAGCCACCATACCTACCTATCATGGCATTTCCATAGCCATTCCGAGATATATTGCCATGCCACTTTCTACCGTTCCGTTTATTATGACACGCTTCATCATTGTCATATTGCTTTGCATGATCATGTAGTTGACATCGTTTTTTGTGGCAAAGTCACTATGCATAATTTTTTCATACATGTCACTCTTGATTCATCGCATATCCCGGTACACCGCCGGAGGTATTCACATAGAGTCATATTTTGTTCTAAGTATTGAGTTGTAATTGTTGAGTTGCAAATAATAAAAGTGTGATGATCATCATTATTAGAGCATTGTCCCATGTGAAGAAAGGATGATGGAGACTATGATCCCCCCACAAGTCGGGATGGGATTCCGGACTAAAAAAAGAGGCCAAGGAAAAAAGAGAGAAGGCCCAAAGAAAAAAAATGAGAGAAAAAGAGAGAAGGGACAATGTTACTATCCTTTTTCCACACTTGTGCTTCAAAGTAGCACCATGATCTTCATGATAGAGACTCTCCTATGTTGTCACTTTCATATACTAGTGGGATTTTTTCATTATAGAACTTGGCTTGTATATTCCAACGATGGGCTTCCTCAAAATGCCCTAGGTCTTCGTGAGCAAGCAAGTTGGATGCACACCCACTTAGTTTCTTTTGTTGAGCTTTCATATATTTATATAGCTCTAGTGCATCTGTTGCATGGCAATCCCTACTCCTCTCATTGACATATTTGATGGGCATCTCCATAGCCTATTGATTAGCCGCGCCAATGTGAGACTTTCTACCTTTTATGTCTTCTCTCATAACCCCCATCATTATACTTTACTCCACCCATAGTGCTATATCCATGGCTTGCGCTCATGTATTGTGTAAGAGTTGAAAAGGCTGAAGCGCGTTAAAAGTATGAACCAATTGCTTGGCTCGTCATCGGGGTTATGCATGATGAGAACGTTTGTGTGACAATATTGAAACATAGCCTAACTATATGATTCTGTAGGGATAAGCTTTGTTTGGCTATGTTATTTTGATAAGACATAATTGCTTGGTTCAATCTTGTCATCGAAGTATTATTGTTTTTATGTCAACATTAAACTTTTATCTTGAATCTTTTGGATCTAAATATTCATGCCACAATAAAAATATTTACATTCAGAATTATGCTAAAAAGCATTCCACATCAAAAATTCAGTATTTATCATTTACCGACTCGAGGACGAGCAGCAATTAAGCTTGGGGATGCTTGATACGTCTCCAACGTATCTATAATTTTTTATTGTTCCATGCTATTATATATTATGTTTTGGATGTTTAATGGGCTTATTTATACACTTTTATATTATTTTGGGGACTAACCTATTAACCGGTGGCCCATCCCAAATTGTTGTTTTTTTGCCTATTTCAGTGTTTCGCCAAAAAAGAATATCAAACGGAGTCCAAACGGAATGAAACCTTCGGGAACGTGATTTTTGGAACAAACGTGATCCATAGGACTTGGAGTGGACGTCAAGCAACAGACGAGGAAGCCACGAGGTAGGGGGCGCGCCGACCCCCCCCCCCCAGGCGCGCCCTCCACCCTCGTGGGCCCCTCGTGGCTCCACCGACCTACTTCTTCCTCCTATATATACCTACGTACCCCCAAACCATCAGAAGCGACCACGAAAACCTAATTCCGCCGCCGCAACCTTCTGTACCCGTGAGATCCCATCTTGGGGCCTTTTCCGGCATCCTGCAGGAGGGGGCATTGATCATGGAGGGCTCCTACATCAACACCATAGCCTCTCCGATGATGTGTGAGTAGTTTACCTCAGACCTTCGCGTCCATAGTTATTAGCTAGATGGCTTCTTCTCTCTCTTTGGATCTCAATACAAAGTTCTCCTCGATTCTCTTGGAGATCTATTCGATGTAATCTTATTTTGCGGTGTGTTTGTCGAGATCCGATGAATTGTGGGTTTATGATCAAGATTATCTATGAAAAATATTTGAATCTTCTCTGAATTCTTTTATGTATGATTGGTTATCTTTGCAAGTCTATTCGAATTATCAGTTTGGTTTGGCCTACTAGATTGATCTTTCTTGCAATGGGAGAAGTGCTTAGCTCTGGGTTCAATCTTGCGGTGTCCTTTCCCAGTGACAGCACGGGCAGCAAGGCACGTATTGTATTGTTGCCATTGTGGATAAAAAGATGGGGTTTATATCATATTGCATGAGTTTATCCCTCTACATCATGTCATCTTGTTTAAAGCATTACTCTGTTCTTATGAACTTAATATTCTAGATGCATGCTGGATAGCGGTCGATGTGTGGAGTAATAGTAGTAGATGCAGAATCGTTTCGGTCTACTTGTCACGGACGTGATGCCTATATACATGATCATACCTAGATATTCTCATAACTATGCTCAATTCTATCAATTGCTCGACAGTAATTTGTTCACCCACCGTAATGCTTATGCTATCTTGAGAGAAGTCACTAGTGAAACCCATGGCCCCCGGATCTATTTTCCATCATATTAATCTCCCGTTATTTCCATTACTGTTTTCTTGCTTTCTTTACTTTTACTCTTTATCATAAAAATACCAAAAATATTATGTTATTATCTCTATCAGATCTCACTCTTGTAAATGACCGTGAAGGGATTGACAACCCCTTTATCGCGTTGGTTGCGAGGTTCTTATTTGTTTGTGTAGGTGCAAGGGACTTGAGCGTGACCTCCTACTGGATTGATACCTTGGTTCTCAAAAACCGAGGGAAATACTTACGCTACTTTACTGCATCACCCTTTCCTCTTCAAGGGAAAACCAACGCAGTGCTCAAGAGGTAGCACCATCTTCTGGTATATAGGTCATTTTGACCTAGAAAAAATAAGGAAAGGACTTTCGGGATGGAGCGCCGCCGTCTCGAGGCGGAACTTGGGCAGGAGCACTTTTGCCCTCCGGCGGAGCGATTCCGCCGGGGGAACTTCCCTCCCGGAGGGGGAAATCATCGTCATCATCATCACCAACAACTCTCCCATCTTGGGGAGGGAAATCTCCATCAACATCTTCAACAACACCATCTCATCTCAAACCCTAGTTCATCTCTTGTGTTCAATCTTGTTACCGGAACTATAGATTTGGTGCTTGTGGGTGACTAGTAGTGTTGATTACATCTTGTAGTTGATTACTATATGGTTTATTTGGTGGAAGATTATATGTTCGGATACAATATGCTATTTAATACCCCTCTGATCTTGAGCATGATTATCATTTGTGAGTAGTTAATTTTGTTCTTGAGGTCACGGGAGAAATCATGTTGCAAGTAATCGTGTGAACTTGATATGTGTTCGATATTTTGATAGTATGTATGTTGTGATTCCCTTAGTGGTGTCATGTGAACGTTGACTACATGACAGTTCACCATATTTGGGCCTAAGGGAATGCATTGTGGAGTAGCAATTAGATGATGGGTTGCGAGAGTGACAGAAGCTTAAACCCTAGTTTATGCGCTATTGCGTAAGGGACCGATTGGATCCAAAAGTTTAATGCTATGGTTAGTATTTATTCTTAATACTTTTCTCATAGTTGCTGATGCTTACGGGAGGGTTAATCATAAGTAGGAGGTTTGTTCAAGTAAGAACAGCACCTAAGCACCAGTCCACCCACATATCAAATTATCAAAGTACCGAACACGAATTAAACCAACATGATGAAAGTGACTGGATGAAAATCCTGTGTACCCTAAAGAACGCTTTGCTTATCATAAGAGACAATTTTGGCCTGTCCTTTGCCTCGAAAGGATTGGGCTACCTTGCTGCACTTTTGTTACTACTGTCGTTACTTGCTCGTTACAATTACCTTGCTATCAAACTACTCTGCTATTTACAATTTCAGCACTTGCAGACATTACCTTACTGAAAACTACTTGATATTTCCTTCTGCTCCTCGTTGAGTTTGACACTCTTACTTATCGAAAAGAGCTACAATTGATCCCCTATACTTGTGGGTCATAACACACCAAAAGTATGCTCCACATCCTTCCAAGCAATCTCTTACATTTCGGCAAATCTCTGTGTCTTCTCTCCTTGTGGATTGGGTATTGTCTTCACAAGAGTTGACCACTGAGGATAGATACCATCAGCTATGTAGTATCCCTTGTTGTAATGGTGGCCATTGATATCAAAGTTGAGCTCTGGGGAGTGGCCTTCTGCAAGACTTGTGAAAACTATAGAACACTGAAGCACGTTGATATCATTGGAGAACCATCCATGCCGAAGAAAGAATGTCCTATCCATTGATCTTGTGAAGCCATGGCTTCTAGTATGACAGTGGGATCTTTCACATTCCCCTTGTACTGCCCTACCAAGCAAATGGATAGTTCTTCCTCTCCCAGTGCATACAATCTATGCTGCCAAGCATGCCCGGAAAGCCCATATCGGTATTGATCGCCAACAACCTTTCTGTATTAGCGGCAATTATCTCTCTTAGGTACTCGGGGAAAAACACTGCCACCACGACCTTGCAGAACTGTATATTGATAGGAGACATGTGGACTCACTCATACGTACGTATTCATTCACAAGATTACCCGAAATTCCATATGCAAGCATGCGAATAGCCACAGTGCATTTCTGGTAAGAGGAGAAGCCAAGCTTGCCGAGGGCATCCTCTTTTCACTCAAAGTATGGGTCATATGCTACCACTCCCTCCCGAATATGATCGAAAACATGTATTGCCATATAGAAGCGGCGGCAGAATTGATATGATTTGAAGAGCACGACATTCTCAAAGAAATCGACATAGAGTAGGGTGTGGCCGCTCTCCGTATTGCGGTTCAAGGCCGGAGCATGACCCGGGGTTGATCCCCTAAACCAAGGCCGCTGCCTAGCAATGTGGTCATTGACGACCAATGCATCCACCACAAGCTCTTCGTCATCCAAGGACGAATCATTTGATGAAGAAGTAAAGTTGTGGAAAAATACTCGTCCCCACTATCCAAGGTACCTTGTGAGCAAAGTGTCAAACACCTTACGGTCGTGGTGGAGACACAGCCGGGAAGAGCACCTCTGGTTCCCCTCCCAGGCAGCAGACAAGGTTGTCATTGGTGGCCGGCGGCTATGCAGCGCTTGCCGGATGGTGTTGGGATCGATGGGCGTCGCCGACAGCCATAGCTTCCCAGGTAACGGATGCAGCGACAAAGAGCCACAAACGATGGCAAAAGCTCCTCCGAAATGCGGGTGCTGGGCGGCTATGGTGAGGGGGTAGTCTTGGTTTGGGCGGCCGGGCTAGAAAGTGAAGACGCGATCGAAAAAATGGGTGGCGGCGATGATGGTGTGGGGCGGGGTAGGGGAAGAGAAAAGGGGGGTTGTGTCCTCGACGGGCAGGCCAGGGGAGAACAAGGGCGCATGTCCCACCTATCCACGCGGTGTCTGCTTCGACGCAAACACGGCCCGAATTTAGGTCGGGAATAGGTCGAAAGCGGACAAAAATGGATGTATGTCCTTTTGCTCTCGTGTGTCGGTCCATGATTTCTGTTCGTTTAGCCCCAGACAGACGTGGCCAGAACATTTGGGCTCATGCATTGGAGTTGGCCTAATCCTGACCGAGTGGATGCAATGCTGCATGCGGTTGCACGCTTCTCCACACCCCAAGAACCATGGGTGTACCTTGGACCGTAAGTGGGGCTTTAGCTCAGGATAAGATGGGAAACTCCCCTCTTGCGCCGTGTCTTTCCAGGCCAGATAACGGTAGTCACTTTCTAGTTCTGGTGTGTGCTCTTTGCCTATTTGTGTATGATGCATCTTGTTATGTCGTCACCTCTTGTGAGGTGTTGCCAGGTCATTGTAGGGTTCGTTACTTTTTGGGCCTTGTACACTGACCACTTTCGTCGTGATGTCTCCTGTTTGCCTGCGCTGGAGCTCCAATGCTTATCCCCAATCTATTTTCTCTAAGGGCATGAGTTATGGAGGCTATAGGAAGCATCAACCCTAGCCATCCACGTAGATAAGAGTCCTGAAACCATCGTGTGAAATAATCTCACCCTATGGTGCAACCTCCTCAGTGGCCCCATCCACCTTTGTTTCTTTTCTTTATTTTTAATTGTTCTCTCTACTTTTCCTAAAACTGCATAGGATGCATCTTGCTTTGCCATGGACCGTGAGAGAGATAGGAAGCCAAAGGAAAAACAAGAACACCACAGACAACTTTTGCAAGCATCCATTTTCTCCCGAAAGCAACACTTTGAGATGCTCTGATACGAGCCTACGTGGAGATCTGGAGCAGCTGTCCATTCAGTAGTGATGGCCATGTTCTAAGGGACCTGGCCTAGGTGGGTTTTTAGTGGGGTCAAGTAACCACTCATCTCCACTGTCAGTCTTTAGCTCTGTTTCCTCCGTACATGGTGCGCTGTCATGGGCTGCGACATATAACACCTCACTTGATTTCCCATGTTGTTGGCTTTCCATTTTCCGATACCATGTATTTCCTCGCAACATTGCCGCTTGGATCCCCAGGCATGATCCGTGGGTAGTCAGGATCACCATTTCAGCCCCATGCATCGGTGTGTGATGCGGCTCGAACTACGTCGGTATTTCCCCAAAGAGGAAGGGATGATGCAGCACAGCTATGGTAGGTATTTTGCATGGTTGCCTTTGTGTGCACAGCTACGGTAGGTATCGAACCAGTAGGAGAACCATACAACTCTATGTGAATGGTACCTACACACAAAGAACAAATACTTGCAACCCAACTTAAAAGAGGGGTTTTCAATCCCTCACCGGTAAAAAGATAGATAAAATTGTAGTAGATTGGATAAATAGATCTCGTGGGAACGCGAGATAAAATAAATAAAAATAAATTGCAGCAAGGTATTTTTGGGTTTTTGGATTAATAGATCTGATAATAAAAGAAAATAAAAATAGATCTCGAAGGCAAATATGATAAAGAAGAGAACCGGAGGCCGTAGATTTCACTAGTGGCTTTTCTCAAGAAAAATAGCATACAACGGGTAAACAAATTACTATTGGGCAATTGATAGAACTTCAAATAATCATGACAATATCCAGGCAATGATCATTATATAGGCATCACGTCCAAGATTAGTAGACCAACTCCTGCCTACATCTACTACTATTACTCCACACATCGACTGCTATCCAGCATGCATCTAGTGTATTAAGTTCATGGAGAAACGGAGTAATGCAATAAGAACGATGACATGATGTAGAAAAGATCTATTCATGTAGGAATAGACCCCCTCTTGTTATCCTTAGTAGCAACGATACATACGTGTCATTTCCTTTCTGTCACTGGGATTGTACACCGTGAGATCGAACCCATCACAAAGCACCTCTTCCCATGGCAAGAAAAATCGATCTAGTCGGCCTAACTAAACCAAATATTCGAAGAAGAAACATGAGGCTATAAGTAATCATGCATAAGAGATCAAAAGACTCAAATAACTTTCAGGGATAAAAACATAGATCTGATCATACACTCAAAGTTCATCGGATCTCAACAAACACACCGCAAAAAGAGTTACATCAAATAGATCTCCAAGAGTCCATTGTATTGAGGATCAAAAGAGAGAGAGGAAGCCATCTTGCTACTAACTACGGACTCGTAGGTCTACAATGAACCACTCACGCATCGTCAGAAAGGCACCAATGAGGATGATGAACCCCTCCATGATGGTGCCTAGATTGGATTTGTGATTTCTGGAACTTGCGGCGGCTAGAATTGATTTTCGTCGACTCCCCTAGGGTTTCTGGAATATTGGGGTATTTGTAGAGCAAAGAGGCGGTGCGGGAGGTGCGCCCAGGTGGGTTTGTGCTCCCCTCGGAGCCCCCCTCTGGTACTTCTGTAGCCCAACTTGTGTCTTCTGGTCCAAAAAAATCTCCAAAAAGCTGCGTTTGGACTCCGTTTGGTATTGATTTTCCGCGAAGTAAAAAACAAGCAAAAAACAACAACTGGCACTGGGCACTATGTCAATAGGTTAGTCCCAAAAAATGATATAAAGTTGCTATAAATGATTGTAAAACATCCAAGAATGATAATATAACAACATGGAACAATAAAAAAATATAGATACGTTGGAGACGTATCAGTGTGCACCATGGATTAATTTTGAGATGGTTAACCTGGTGTCATTGGAACCCATTATTGAAGGATATACATCACCATGATACTAATGGACATTGGTAGAAGTTGATATATGTTGATACACTCCGGAGGATGCATGTCAACCAATCACACATAACAAAACAAGGTTCAAGGGCATAATCTGTGGCATGGAAGCTTCACTTATAGGAAGGGTCATGCTGGACGTGGTGTTCGGCATGCCGAACAGCTATCATCTAGAGCCTTTGAGCTTCCAGATAGTACCTACAAGAGTGACTACCATGTCTTTCTTGGCTGGACGGCATTTAAACGATTCAGTGTGTTCCCGGATTATGCCCAAACGGGCTCATCACCATACCTAGCAATGTTGAGCAATCTCTGTAGATTGGGCAGGCTACATGCGCTCTACCAGCCGAGGGGGTCACTATGGCCCTAGCTGTCGAGGAGCTCCGAGGAATGCGGTCGACGGTTGACAAGGACGATTTTAAACTCACGAAGCGCACCAAATCAACCTTGTTCCAGCCCGGCCAGTATA
Organism: Triticum aestivum; assembly: GCF_018294505.1. Classification (NCBI taxonomy): domain Eukaryota; kingdom Viridiplantae; phylum Streptophyta; class Magnoliopsida; order Poales; family Poaceae; genus Triticum; species Triticum aestivum. The sequence goes on along the minus strand of NC_057805.1, from coordinate 125,830,812 downwards.
TTTAGAAGTTCAAGGTGCACCCTAGCGTTCCGAACAAGATGGCATCGATGGGGGCTGGCCTGGATGACAAATAGGAAAGCGTGCTCCATAGTTTCCTTCATTGGAACTAGGTCCTCTTCGCCTGGCATCCATCTCGTATGCTAGGCATCACGGCGGAGATTGCGGAACACAAACTTAATATCATACTGGGCACCTGACCTGTTAAGCAGGCACCACATAGGTTTTCTGAGCCCAAGCATAAGCCTATGGGTGATGATCTTCCAAGCTTCTAGAGGGCAGCTTCATTCAAGAAGTAAAGCACTCGGATTGGTTATCTTAGTCATGGTTCAGAAAAGAATGATAATTGGCATTTATATATCGACTTCAAGGACGTCAATAAGGTGTGCCGAAGGATCCTTTCCATCTGCCATGCATCAACTAGATCATCGATGCTATGGCTGGGCATGACCTGCTATGTTTTATGGATGCATACTCTAGGTACCATGAGATCAAAGTGAAGGTATGATATGTCCATTTGTAGCATGTTTTCCTACTGTTATTTTTATTGTTTTGAAGTTACATTCCACTTTATGATGCAGTTCTAATGCCTTTTCACTCTTAAAATGCAAGATAGACCAAAAGAGGGAGATTGCCGGCAGCTGGAATTCTGACTTGAAAAAGCTGCAACACAGATAGCTATTCTCCGGCTCCAAATGACGTGAAAATTTACGGAGAATTATTTTGGAATATATAAAAATACTAGAAGAAAAAGTACTAGAGAAGACCCTCGATGGAGCCACAAGCCTGGGGGGCGCACCCTACCCACCAAGGCGCGCCACCTGAGCTTGTGGGCTCCACCGATGCCCATCTTTTGCTATATGACCATTTTCTGTAGAAAAAAATTAAGAGAAGACTTTAGGGACACTACAAAAAATCACATCCGTGATAATACGTGTTTGTCACAGTAAGTCACGTTTTCTATCATGCATGTACATCCGTGACGATTTTATGACAGAATCAAGATAGCCATACCTGTGTTGTCGTAGAAGTGTTCCATGACAATACTCCATTTATCATCACGAAAGTGTCGGCGATAAATGGCGTGTCATGGAAGTGTTTTCCTCAAGGATAACCGACATGTGGCAGCCACCATAACAGGTTGTCGTTAAGCTATCGGGTGTCCGTTTTGGATCCGATACCTGTTAACAGACCCAGCCAATGACGATTTTCCACATGTCAATTTCTCATTCGCCAACAGAACCACTTGTCAGCTCTATGTTGTGACAGATGTCATTCATCCAATGGATGAGATGCGCCTATGTGTCCCATTTTGGTTAAAAAGGCCGGCCTGCTTGACTTGGTCAAAATTTAGCGGGTCGGCCCATGCAAAGCCTGTTAACGGCATGTTCGCATATAACTCATTTACGTCTCGAGTACTCACAACCCAGTATGGCCTTTCCGAATTCAGCCTAGCAGGGTCATGTGGACCGTCCGATATGATTCCAGCCCATTGACACTTTCATCGCATGTATTGGCCGTGATGTCTTTCGGCCCATATGAGGCCTTTTGTATCTCTGCGCCCTTTAATGGCCCATGGTGATTCTGGCCCATAAAAAATAGTAAAATGGCTTTGGACCCATTGACGGCTCATGATTCGGTTGGACCGTTTCCAGCCCGTGTAATCTTTCAGCCTTCTAAGGGCCCCATAAATTCCTGGGCTCATTTTTGGCCCTCGATTACTTAAAGTATGTTACTGGCTTGTCCTGCTACTAGGCCAAAATCAGCCTGTGGTTACATATGGCTCAGTTGTGGCCCCTTAACCCACTGGGCCATTTTCATCTCGTCATATATTCCGGCCCATTAATGGCCCGTTATGCCTGTCGATAGAATTAAGCATGTGATGTTTTTCGGCCTGTTAACGCCCCATTAAGATCTAGGCCCATGAATGGACTAATCCATTTTTAGACTGTTTACGACCCATATTGCAGTCCGATTTTGGCCCACGAATGATACGGCCCATGTGTGGCCCATGGATCCTATGACCCATAGGAGGCCCATGGTCACTACGGCAGGTAGCAGGCTCATGGATACCATGGTCCATATGTGGCCCATGGTTATTGCGGCCACTAGCAAACCGAGGAAAAAGAACTATAGTGACTATAAGCAAATAAATAAATAAGACTATAAGGAAATAAATAAGCAAGCAACTAATACTACGCTATTACGACTATTACACAGATTACATTTACTGGGCATCAAATTTTTCCACCAGTGCAAATATAAGCAACATACGATGTACATACATTGGGTGCCAATGTAGGACACCAGTGCAAATAAACGTGGCAACAAAACAAGTCCAGAAATGAAACCACTTCAGAAGAGCTCAAGAAACATTGTCCTAGGTACCCACCATGCTGGCAATAAGCTTATCAAGCTTATTAGCTTTCTCTTGTTTGGCGCTAAAATCCTCCAACACTTGTTGGTGCACCAGAAAGTATGCATCTAAATTCTGCAGGGACTTCCTCGGTCCTTCGGCTTATTATTGCAGCATAGCTAATCGATGTCCATCAGCTTGTAGTTGAGACCCAAGAAGCCAAACAGAGTCAGGTAGCAAGTTCGAAGAGCTTGTGCCAGTGGTAGTGGCCAGTAACTCGAAAAGTACATCAAGACATGACTTTGGGGTTGTCTCGCTGTGTTCAAGATAGTTTCCTTATCTGCTTCAGCTTTGTTGGAGACCAACATGGTTGTCTCACTGTCTTGAACCTTATCTACATTACTTCCTTTACCACTCTTCTCAAATATCTAGTAAGCATTCTAAAAGAGGAACAAGCAGACACATGACAGGTTTGGCATGTAGTATATGAAACTCATTTTTGTAAACCAGTTCAGTAGTACGGTGGACAGGATTATACTAACATGTCTTATATTGCAAAGTAGTACATAATAACAGCATGAAACAAACATATATGTATGCACTATGGTCACTATATTGTATACATCATCCTATTTTATCTTTACAATCAAGACAGAGACATAGGTCAAATCATATATGTTTAAGACAAAGTAGCATAGGTAGAATATAAGTGCGGGAAACTACACAACACTAACAACATTCGTAATGTGCATGATATGAGAAGATAACTATTTATACAATTAAAACTCAAATCAACAAAGAGCAAGAAGTTACAGCAGCAAACCAGTTAATGAAACAGGTTTAAAACATACATGTTGGGCCATTGGAGTTCCGATTGGATCCCTCAAACTTGAAATTAGATGTTATGAGTAAATAAAGTGATGCAAGAGAAAAGGAGTATGCAACATAGCTATCACATCAAAACTGAGAAAAGTAGTTCTTCTACTTTCAACATGGAGTTAGAGTTCGTAGTGGTGGTCCTCGTGCTTTGGGCACTGCAGTTGCCTTACTAACTGCTAGTGTTTGGGTGCTCTATGGTGGAGATGGTGTTGTGACAACTGGAATTGGGTTACTATCTGTTGGGGTTGGTGTTATAGGGGGTGTAACTGGTTCTCTGTACAACAGGGTAGGATAAAATCTATGAGAGTCTGGATTATGTGTGGTGGGGCTGGTTCTTGGCCAAGTACAACCACGGTTCTATCTGGATCGATGGGTAGCACTGTCTTTTTTGAAGACCGTGTTTTTACTCCCTTAGATACTACCGTCACCCCCTCCAATTCAAATGGCTGATAAAAACAAAAGTAATTGAATGTACAGACATTGTATGATAGCCAGATGCAATGGATAGTGGGGATTAAAAGAGGTCACAAAATAATTCACATATATGTTGTCTAACCAAACAAGATAGCATGACACAATTCCACAGATATGATGGCTAAGTAAGCATGATAGCGTGACACAATTTCACATATATGATGGCTAACTAAACATGATAGAATGACATAATTCAGAATATGATGACTATGTATATAGGATGACATAATACTCCCTCCGTTCCATAATGTAGCTCATATAGATTTTCTACAAAGTCAACTTTATAAAGTTTGACCAAGTTCATAGAGAAAACTATTTATATCTACAATACCAAATGTATATAATATGAAAGTATGTCTTGTGATGTATCTAAGCATATGTATTTGATATTCTAGATGTATATGATTTTCTCTACAAACTTGGTCAAATTTTAGAAAGTTTGACTTCTAGAAAAATCTATATGCGCTACATTGTGGAACAGAGGGAGTATAACTATATGATGTCTTTATTAAATAGGTTGGCATGCCATAATTCACATATATGTTCTCTAACTAAATAGGATGGCATGATATAATTCACATATATGATTTATATACTAAGCAAGTTAGCAGATGACATTCACATATATGGTGTCTAAACTAAGCAAATGACATTGGATATTGTGTGTATGATGTCTAAACTAAGCAATGCAAGACACCATATGCATGATATGAGTAATATAACCCCGCCGACTTAAAGAATATACCTTAGGGGGAAACAGGACTGGTCATCTATCTCTGAATACTCCTCCGAGGAGCTATATGTAACCTGCAAGATATTAGCTTTAGCAGGTAGCATTGTCTGCTCTAAAGACCTTGTTTTCACTCCAGATTTTTCCATGATACAAAAAATGTCGACAAATGGAATATGTAATTAAAAAGGATGGTATGATATAATTCACATATATGATGCCTGGCTAAACAAGATGGCATTGCATAATGTTGGTACAATGAATAGTTGGTTCACGGGACCATGAACAACTCCTTCTGGTGAGAAGAATAAAAGCCTAAGAACGGGCTTTGGCAAAGGGCTGCCTGATGTCATGCAAATCTTTGTCAAGATCCTCAACATCCAAGACCGAGTCCAAGACTCGGGAATGAAGCTCTCCGGCAACGACTGCTCTGACTTACCCCTTGAGTACTTAGGTCAAGCCGCCCTACGCGTGGTGCATTGGTTCTACCTCGGCAGACCCTTTGTGACACGTTGCGAGCAGGCAGACTGGGAGGTGAAGTTATGTCAGTAACCAGGGTCAAGTCACTAGCTCGCCTGCCGTGAGACCAGACCAAGCTACCACCTTGAGCGGCGGTGAAAAGACAAGCCTTCATTCCCGGAAGCCAGAAGACGATGACACATCAGCACGCATTTAATGCATGCACCTACCCTGTTCGGACAGGGCAGTTTCCTTAGCAAAAAATCCATTATGGTACCCCTTGAGCTGTAAAAGGAGGACTGGGCTACTAAAAACAAGGTTGGACACTTGGTAGAACACCAGTAGGAGCACACTATGTTTCCCGTTCCTAGGAAATACTTTTAGCTCATTGTCAACTAAAGAAAACACACACACACACACACACAAAGCAGGAGTAGGGTGTTAGGCAACCATGCGACCCAACTTGGGTAAATCATTGTGTCATCTCGTGCATTTCTTGCGGTGATCGATCGTCACCTTGCACCCCATCCATAAATCAACAAGGGATGTTCACAGTCCTGGTGTCTCGAGTGTGTTCTGCACACGCGCGAAGATATTTGGCACGCCAGGTAGGGGGGCGCTCCTGCGGATCTACATTGACAAAGCCACCGACGTCCTCCACGACGTCTTAGTCCTCGCTGCCTCCATCGACCTCTTCACTAACACACGGTTAGAATGGCGCCTCCCAAAACTCGCAACACTGCAAAGGGCAAGGGCTCAGCGGCTAAAGCTCCACCCTAGCCTCAGGACAAAGAGGACGTTGTGTTCCAAGGCTCTCAGATCCTAGGATCACATCGTCAACAGGCGGCAGGGAGTAACAGTGTGATGACCACAAATCGCCCTTTCCACGACGGTGTTGCGGGGAATCGCTCTCCCGCTCGTGCCAACGGGCAGACCTTGCAGGCTCCGGGAGTTGTGGGGGATGCTGCGCAAGGCACACAAGCGCCAGATCTAGGCGGGCCCATGACCCACACCTCGGAGCATCCAGCCAGGATTGTAAGCGAGTGGCAGCGCCATCCTCCTCTGTGAGGCAGCCTCATATCTCCGCTAGGTGGCGGAACCGCTCCCTCAAGCAATATCACCGGGGGCTTCACGCTGTCTTGGGCCTACGACGGAGTCAACTCCCCCATCGAAGCCCTGGCCCGAGCCTGGCTGTTGCTTGGTTTCCTATCTGAAACCAATCGAATGGGAGATTGGAGGGCCACCATTCAGAGTTTGGTTGACTATGCTGGCCAGAGCGAGCGCGGGGGTGCGTCCACACGCCACCTGCCAACTGCTACGGTCGATGATAACGATCGTCGGAGTCAACAGCATGCGACATCAGCACTGTCCCCACGACGTCAAGCTCAGGCAAGGCAGCGTGATGATCGTGAGCACTCGGTGTTAGTAGCGTCATGATGCGGAGCATCCCAAGGTCATCCCCATGGACCTACCTACATCTCCCACGACACCACTTGGACCAATGACAAGAGCTCGAGCAAAGATTATCGAAGATAAGGTGAACTCGCTCCTCTCCGAACTACCACCTTCTACACATGAGACATGGCTACTACCTCAAGCGGAGACCCTATGTGTGATCAGGTACTTGGAAGAAAGCCACAGAACAGCTACACCCAATGGACAAGACGGCCAGGACACCAAGTACAAGGACCACGAGAAGGAGCTGCCTGAAAATCTCCAACCACCGGACGACCGAGGCTTGTTGGACGTCCGGCGCCTGAAGCATCAGCCAACCAAACAAGTCCTAGCCAGAGAACGCTCCAGCTGTCGAACGACCGACGCCGACCGGACGTTCAACACGCTCCAGCCACCAGACGACCGAGCCCCTCTGGACGACTGGCACCACCACCACAGAACCAAAATGTCAGAAGTATGGAGACCACCGGACGACCGACGCCCCGGACGTACATGTTGAATATTTCTGCAACTTTTTTGGTTAAAACCTTTATCTATATATATGTTGTTCTTTTTAGTTCAGACTCACTCTGGTGTCTATAAATATAAGGGAATTGGACCAACCAAAACTAACTGAACTCCAAATAAAATATGCAATATTTAATGGTAACATTTCGAGCATCTACAACACTACATTAGGGTGTGGCGTAATGACAATTTTGCAAAATCTAAACTTTGTGTCAATGCTCTTATACCTAATTACCAATCTGTGGCTTGAAAATTCAATCATTGGCACAAAAATGGAAAATTATCCAACAATAGACTATTAGTTGGAGACAATAAAGTTCAAGGCTTACTACTTAAGATAATCTATTCTGGACACATTTCCAAATGAATCGAGGTCGTGAAAACTTGTTAGGTGCCAAGTTAAAGGCAATCAGTTGACCTTGCTTAATTATGATTTTCACAGATGTAACTCTGGTTTCTTCCCACCATTCTCTAATAGCACCTCTTCGCTCTTCTCGTTCACCTGTACCACCTATCATAATCAAAAAGAATTCTACGAATGAAATAGTAGAATAGATTTTGTATTAGTAGGCACTGAATTTTCATTGGTTTGAACATGAATTGATGCTTCTCACAAAACAATATCACATATAAGGAATAGTAATGCCATGCATAATTCTCGCTGTAGTGCAGAGCTTCTGTGGTCACCAACAATATTTCATCAAGAAACACATCAACGGTCTAGTTTCACAATATGATAGACATGTTTGGTAACCTATTTTTGGAATGCATGTACGGTACTCGGCATAGTAATAAAAATGGACTCTGTCCATATTAATTTCTATGCTTGAACTCCAATCTTTTTCCACAAACAATTGTAGTGTTGCAGTTAATCTTATAAAGATCAAATGTCATATGAAGCTAGTATGTAGCTCAGCCTATTTTACAAAATAATAGGTCAATATAAATTAAATAGAAGCTCAATTTTCTTGGAAGGCGAGCAACTATACATAGAAGTTTGTGGAATTGTAATAGGAAAAATAAACTTGAGTAAACTGAGGGCTAAAGGAAAAAGGCTGAGATTTTGCAATGTAATGGTTGGACCTTTATATTTCAAAGAACAATCGATCCAAAAGTGTGCATAATTAAAGATTGGGCTATTGATGTACACATTCCTGATGGTTGCAAACTCTACCGCTTCCAACCTTCACTTATAAATATCTTCAGTTTGCAAAATATGACACTAAGTGCACCCTGTCAATGATAGAAGATCAAAGGATCAGCCGCCAAAATATCTTCACTTGCTTATCCATTTACGCATGTTTCAATTGTAAGGGAAAATTACATCAGGACAAATTAGTTATGACAACAGTGACTATATAAATAAGAGATTATTTGTATAAATAAATAACAGCTAACAAAGGACAGGGAAACATAATAGAAGCCCACTGTAATATTCCCATCATTCCCATTAATGCATATAACCTTCTCTCGGAATTGATTATGCAACTCTCAATAGTTAGCTGCTTGTGGTTTTAAAGGGCTTCCATGTCTGTATGTAGCGTTCTCTATCCACAGAGGAGATGCAGTCATGTATGTGTGAAGTCGGGGAACATATAGGAGTCGTAAAAGCAACAGCTATTAAATCTCTAATGGAACACAACTTTTGTTAATTAGTATAACATGGAACAGTGATAGAAATATTGAAGAAAAGTCATTCTATTAACTGAAGAACACAACCATCCAACCACTTTTGCATATAATATTTCAGGTTAGAGAGCCCTCCCAATAGTCTGCGTCTCATGGCTCTTTTGTTGAAAACTTTTGAAGGATTTTTCTTGCACAGATCTTATAGCATCCCTTCGTTGGCTGCAGTTTCTGGGTGGGCAATGGGCATCCTAACATCGGTCCATGGTCAGCACCAGCTTCTCGAGTTTTTTGTGCGACGCGACAGCCCAGCACCAGCGGGCAGCCGGGCATCCAATTCTTGACAACAACTTTTCACTTAAACTTGACATGCAACCAATCCTTGTTCATAGCAGTTTCACACTCAAACATGATGGGATCCCATCATATCATCCTCATGGAAATATATACTCAATTATCTCTTTGATGTGTCATTGTAGTGTGGTAAAAAATATACTTATTAACAATCAAGGCAAGAATTGTGAGACTCTGGGATAACATATAATTCCCACCAACTTGAAAAAAGAAGCAAAAACAACACACACCACATTAAACTTGTAGAAGAAAAAATTCAAACCTACTTAGGAATATCCTGTGGTAAACAAACATATTAAGAAACTTGCTAGCATTAGCCCTAGCTGTACTTGCCTGGTCCTTGGTATACCTCCAGCAGAACTGAGCCTATAATTGTGTCGCTTTAAGTGGGTCAGCCATGCTACTCGTGGGAAGGAGGGGCTAGAAGAACCTATCAGGTACCTCCCAACAGGCCACCACGACATGGGAGGCAACTGGATCGGGCAACTCAGCTATAGATGGAGAGGCATTAGCCTCAGCTCAACCTTGCTTGTACATCTAGTACTTCGACTGCTAGATAGTTCGTAGTTCCTTACAGAACCTACCGATGAAGCACCGATTGCAGTGATAGTGTCATGCTTCTAGCGATGGTGGAGAGTACCTAGCGTGAGTGGTCGAGCAAGGAGGCGACGGACAAGGGATCGAAGGAAACATGCAGAAAAAGGCTTGGAGTTAGGGATTAATGGCAACCGGACAACGGCAATAGTAACGCCGGAACTTGAAGCGTGCGGAAGATAGGTCTCCCTTTTTAGCTTTGATAAGGAAGGTCGGGATAGAGAATTCCAGTGTGTGGGAGAAGGAAGCTGTCTATTTGATCTGTCCTCCTTCTCCAGTGCATCATTCATCATCGACTGTGGATTGGTCGGTGCATGGCATCTGAGGAAATTGAAAGGACCTTCTCAGCAAAGATGGACTGCAGATCTGCAGCGTAGTTTGCGTAATTTAGGTTGCTGCATGAAGATGAAGGGGATCAGGAAGAGCCCCGTTGGATCGTTTTAGATGAAGTCTGGAGATGAGAAGGAGGAGTACCTGATGTGGAGGAGCGGCGTTAAGGATTTGTGGATCATCCACATGTGGCTCGTGGGGTTAGATCGCTAGGGCAAAAAGTCCCCAAGGAAGACATTCTTTTTTTACAGGGAGCAAATTTTCTGGCTCCAGGTGGGACATTACGCTAGGACTCTTGAGGATTAACGTGAACACTTTATTAGTGCTTCCAATAGATATATGAGAGGTTGGCTCATGGGAAATAGATAAGTTAGTTTTTCCCCATTGAAGAGATAAATGAGATGTGGAGAAGGATACTTGATTTTTTTTCTATGAGTCGATCAACACCATAATAATTCAGTCCCACCAGATTAACGGCTCATAAAATTAATTAACGTGGGAATTTCTCGGAAGTGCCTAATTAGTATAGGTATGTATAGATAGATAGATAGATACTCCTCCTCCTCCCTCTTTCTAGGGTAAGCATTGGTTTCGCTCATACTTGAGATAGAGCTTTGCTCATCCATCCGAATCTACTCCACCGAGAGAGACCGCGGCCTCTACGGAGAAGATACCACTTGGATTCAAGACCCCTAACGGGAAGACCTTCAAGACCTCCTCACGGAGAAGAACTTGCTACTTGTATCGTCCTTTGTTGATCGTGGGTCATGTATCTCTTTGTGTTTTGAGGATCTAGCACATGTGTAATCGAATCTTGTTGGTTTGAGTGATTTCTCTCATTTTCCCCTCGTTTTCTTCATAGGATCCGCTCCACTCGTGAAAAATCGGCCCCTAGGGTTCCACCCTACATCACGTCATCTCTTCCCAGGCGTATAGGTGCACTAGTTCGGAGAAGAGATGGTGACACAAGTGCAATATGGATGGTACATATAGGTTTTTGCAATTTGAAAATATAAAAAAGCAAGGTAGCAAGTGGTAAAAGTGAGCGAAAACGGCATTGCGATGCTTGGAAACAAGGCCTAGGGTTCATACTTTTACTAGTGCAAGTTCTCTCAACAATGTTAACAATCCCTCAACGTGCAACAAAGAGTCACTCCAAAGTCACTAATAGCTGGGAACAAACGAAGAGATTAGTGTAGGGTACGAAACCACCTCGAAGTTATTCTTTCTGATCGATCTATTGGGCTATTCCTATAAGTGTCACAACAGCCCTAGAGTTCATACTTAAATAACACCTTAAGACACACATCAACCAAAACCCTAATGTCACCTAGATACTCCAATGTCACCACAAGTATCCGCGAGTTTGATTATATGATAGGCATCACACAATCTCAGATTCATCTATTCAAACCAACACAAAGAACTTCAAAGAGTGCCCCAAAGTTTCGACCGGAGAGTCAAGACGAAAACGTGTGCCAACCCCTATGCATAAGTTCACAAAGTCACAGAACCCGCAAGTTGATCACCAAAACATACATCAAGTAGATCACGTGACTATCCCATTGTCACCACAAATAAGCACATGCGAGACTTACATCAAGTGTTCTCAAATCCTTAAAGACTCAATCTGATAAGATAACTTCAAAGGGAAAACTCAATCCATTACAAGAAGGTAGAAGGGGAGAAACATCATAAGATCCAACTATAATAGCAAAGCTCGCAGTACATCAAGATCGTGCCAAATCAAGAACATGAGATAGAGAGAGAGATCAAACACATAGCTAGTGGTATGTACCCTCAGCCCCGAGGGTGAACTACTCCCTCCTCGTCATGGAGAGCGCCGGGATGATGAAGATGGCCGCTGGTGATGATTTACCCCTCCGGTAGGGTGCCGGAACATGGCCCCGATTGGTTTTTGTGGCTACAGAGGCTTGCGGCGGCGGAACTCCCGATCTAGGTTCTGTTCTGGAGGTTTGGGGACATATAAGAGGTTTTGGCGTCGAGAACAAGTCAGGGAAGTCCATGAGGGGCCCACAAGGTCGGAGGGCACGCCCTAGGGAGGTGGGGGTGCCCTCCACCCTTGTGGAGGCCTCGGGACACCTCTGGTGCATCTTCGGTACTCTGTAGGCTTGTTTTGGTCCAAAAACTATCGTCGTAAAGTTTTAGGTCATTTGGACTCCATTTGATGTTCCTTTCTGTAAAACTCAAAAACAAGGAAAAACAGAAACTGGCACTGGGCTCTAGGTTAATAGGTTAGTGCCAAATATCATATAAAATCGCATATAAATGCATATAAAACATCTAAGATTGATAATATAATAGCATGGAAGAATCAAAATTATAGATACGTTGGAGACGTATCAACAACCAAATTCCACATTCCGTACCAACACTCTGATAAATCCACTTGTCAAACCACCACCGCTTCCCGCAACCACCATTGCTTACTCGCTACGCATTCCAACAATTTTGACACATTTGTTCTTTGAGATTTTGAGTTGCGGTTTCCGTTTCCTAACGCGTTTCGGCAACTTAGGGACGGTTCGACGATGACATCACAGCCACTCACCTTCATCATCGACCTCGACCACGTCACCATTTTGACACTTTCACCGTAAGCAAAAGCGGTAGCCTCTATATCATCTTGGTATCGTGATATCCCATCATTGTACATTCTTTCCATTGCATTGATAACCCCATAGCCCATTTTGCATACCTTGCCTATCAAGACTAGCCTTTGAGTTTTGCCGGCAACGTTACGTGTGCACATTAGTGATCATACTTCCCATAGCATACATACAATATCATCCTGGTACATCTCTTGATGTCATCTTTTGTGTCACAAGGTTGTCACAGCATATACACAATTGTTATCTTGGTTCGTGAAGTTTTGCATGAGAAAGAGCTCAAAAGAGAAAGAGCCAAACAAGCTTTTAAGCAAAAGAGGAAAGATAAGCAAAGAGCTTTTAAGCAAGAACCATAGCATCATAATACATTAACATTCTCATACTGATCATCTTGGATCATATCATCAGAACACCATACATATAGCATACTTGGGATAGAAGTCGTTGCATTTTGCTTGGTAGGTTGTGCACAAGTTTCGTATCCGCCTATTGTGCACTCGAGCTAGCGTCTCTCTAGCGTTGTGCAACAAGAGCATTTTTGTGTGTCGTGGGAAACCATGGCCACCTATGGGGCCATGAGCCCCTTTTAGTTCGGCGGGGGGATGCGCACGTTGCACAAAGAGTGGAGAAGCGTAACACAGCATGACAGAGATCACACGGGCAATTTTACCCAGGTTCGGGCCGCCGCGAGGTGTAAAACCCTACTCCTGCTTTGGTGGATTGATGGTGGATAATGGTGGAGAACACGACGCTCTTTCCTGGAAGGGTTGCCTCAGGGCGAGAGTGGCTGCACGCATATGAATGTGTGAGGGTCTGAATCCTTTCTACGGTTGCCATGGGCCTCCTTTTATAGATGAAGGGGTCACGACAGTGGCAAATCAGTCTTTACATACTGATTAGATAGAAAATAATGCTATCATACCCAACTCTGCAGGCTGATAGAGCGCATTAAATGCGCCGCTCAATGTCACATCACAGCGTGCCCGGCAAGCCTTTTCGGGATGTTTTGGCAGCTTCGTGCCTGCTTGCTTGACACGTCTCAGGAAGGGTGTCGTTCGGAGGTGTTTCCGTAGGAAGTGGTTGCCATGTGGAAGGAAGCGGCCACTTACTCACTTGGGGGCTTGACACCGCACTGATCGATGACGTGCATCGCTGTGACATGGTGCGGTGGAGCAGTTTGCCTCCGCAAGCCCTGGCAGGCCTGCCGGGATGATCTGGAGGCTTGCTTCCGAGTTATCCCCAACCTTGCCAGGCTCACGTGCCGGGCAAGGGAGGCTCTTCCCTTAGTGATATCTTGCCTCTCTGGCTAGTCTTGGTCTTCTTGATCTGCACTTTGATCCTTCAAAGAACTGATCCCTTAGGCCTAACCAGTGCACAGGCAGGAGCACAGAGGTGGCTTGCCCCTTTTGAGATCTTCTCTACTTCTTCATTAACCTGAGCCCAGGTCAGTTTCCGGTTTTCCCGCACGTCGTGCAGAATGTTATGGGAAAATCCTGACCACGACCCGTGGATCACCCACGTCCCACGGTCACGGGGTAGAAACTGCCATCCCACTTGCCTCCCGCCCTGGGTGCATCTGCCACATGTAATGCATGCATTGCGTAGGGTAGGTGGCGGATGCGGAGGGCGCGGGAATGGGCGCCATGGCAGAAAGCCAGGCATCGTTGGTTGGCATAGAAGGCCGGCTCTGATTTCCCGAGCCGTTGAAGGCACACAGAAGCCATATTGGAGGAGCAGGGCAGTTTCCTTCTGAATGAGAAGCCAGCCCCCCTGCCTTGTTCCCCTATAAAAGGGGGTAGGAGCGGTGTCTTTGCTCACACACTTCCCTTCTCCCTTTCCTCGAACTTTCTTCGCTCGCCATGGCGAGGGGAAGAGGACGCGGTGGTACTCCACTGGCGGCGACGGGAGCTTCTGCTCGACAGCGTCTCCCTCCTCTTCCTGACAACGCGGGGAGGAACCTACCATGAGAGGAGGAGGGAGAGGACGAGGTTGCGGTCGTCGTGGAGCCCAGGGAGGAGGAGGACGGAGCGGTGCCCTGATCGCGCCCCACCGGACGCTCCACCTCCTCTGATGGAAGGCCACGTCGGAGATCCGCCTCTGGAGTTCGTCATTAGGCTATATAAGCCTCCGCACGGCCGCCTCCACCTCTCTACTCCATTTGCAAGGCTGATGGAGCTCGAGCAACCGCGAGCGTTGAGACTGCACATGAGGGGCCGCGGGAATGGCAGCATACAGGTGGATGTAGATTTCCCCGCCCCTCACGTCGTGTACTTCCATCAAGGCTGGAAGACTTTTGCTCGTGCCCACAGTTTGTCGGAAGGGCACGTCCTGCAATTTAAGTTAATGGAGGACGGTTTCCTTTCAGTCAAAGTTTTTGGGAGCCCGGGTGCTCGCTTAGGGTGCTCTGCGGAGAGCTGAACCGATGACGAAAGCTCCTCCTCGAGCAATAGTGACGAGGAGGACAGTGACGGCGATGACGATGGCACCGACCGAGAGGGCGACGACTCTGACTCCGGCTGAGCATCAGCCAGACCATCATGGTCAGGCGGCGGCAGCACTATCTGCATCCACATCTCCTCTCCGACAAGGTGATTTGCCGGTAAGTTGGGAGCAGGGGTGGAGGTGGTGCTTCCGGCTCCTCCAGTGGCCTTCCAGCTAGACCCCGGCAGGCGTCCTCGTGGGCTGCAGCTTTGTTCGCCCTGCTGCGTTCTACTGGCCCTGGTGGTGGCGGTTGACGGGTCGCCTCCGCCGATCTCTTCACCATCGCCTTCGTCTGTACCCTCTCGCCCCCACCGGGCTACCTCTCATGGAGCCCGACAAGGTTAGGCTGGGCTTCTGCCCAGACACTCCTTTTGCCCTCTTCACCTCCTGCCCACAGTGCCTAGGAGGAGAGGGACAAGAAAGGGCATCATGGGGCACTTATCTTTTTCCAATCTTAAATATGTAGGCATTCGCCAAATTTTAGTTCAAATTATGTAATCTCTTGAATCCTTGTTTGTGTCATGTAAGGTCCGTACTTGTTTGATCAGCATATTAATGAAAAGGATAAACCTTTCCGGGGACTCGTGCATGTAATATGTCCATGCAGAGGTGGGATGCCTATTTAAGTAAAAAAGTTTCCCCCGGCATGCTATCCTGCCGGTACTCTCAGTTTTGTTGCGCGGAGATAGGCCTACCGAGCACAAATCGTGAAGAGGGACCAGCCCCCTGCCAATCTTTTCTTACCAAAGGCCACTGTGACCATCCTGACCAAAGCAACGTTCGAGTCAAGGAATGGGAGGACCTAAGTTTTGAAAGGTAGTGAGGTTTTCTTATGCACAAGTCCTTACTTACAGAACACGCATGGATAAGAGAACGAACTTATCTGTTTGGCTTGCCGGAGATAGCAGTGTAGGCTCGTCTTCGTACCTCCTCTTGGGGACCAAATCCACGGCAGGAGCGTGCAGTTTATGCAGATGAAAATGATGCCAGATGCAATCTTATCTACATGAACATGCGATGCTCATGAAATGCTTATGCATGCATGCAACTTGTTGGGGGCCCCAACGCTTCATTTATTTCTCTGTTGCTCAGGGTCTGCGCCTGGCTTTGTACAAGGGGTTGCATGCAACTGAGGCAAGGCCTATACAAAAGGGTGGTTGCAGGGCAGGGCCCAACAGCCGCGCCTTACGGGTAGAACTTGCGGAGATGCTCAACATTCCATGAGTTTTGTAATTGAATGCCATCTCCGGTCTCCAGACAGACTGCGCCAGTCTGGTGACTCGTACTACCCGGTAAGGACCTTCCCACTTTGGCGTCAACTTGTTTGCACCCTTGGCATACTAAACGTGCCTAAGGACAAGGTCTCCTTCCCTAAAACACCGGGCATGAACCCTGCGGCTGTGATAGTGACACGGGGCTTGCTGGTAGCATGCGGCATGCGTAACAGCCCGGAGACAGTTCCTCACGAGAAGCACAACGTCGTCACGCCGGTGCTGTTCCTGCGCCAATTCATTGAATGAAGGCACTCGAGGTGACCCATAAATGAGTTCCGTGGGGATAACTGCTTCTGCCCCATAGACTAGGGAGAAGGGAGTCTGCCCGGTAGCTCAATTTGGTGTCGTTCTGAGGGACCAAAGAACTACTGGCAGCTCGTCGATCCATCGCCTGCCGCACTTCTGCAGCTTATCAAATGTTCTTGTCTTGAGTCCTCGCAACACTTCAGCATTCGCCCTCTCAGCTTGTCCATTGCTTCTGGGATGTGCCACAGAGGAAAATGAGATCTTGCTCCCGAGGGCATGAACATATTGCAAGAAGGTGTAGCTCGTGAACTGGGTGCCGTTGTCGGTGATGATCCGGGCAAGAACCCCAAAGCGGCACACCAATCCTTTCAAGAACTTGATAGCTGAAGTCACCTTTCTCATGACTTCTACTTCTGGCCACTTTGTAAACTTGTCGATTGCAACGAACAAGAATTCAAAGCCCCCAGTAGCTCGGGGGAAAGGGCCGAGGATATCGAGCCCCCAGACCAAAAACGACCATGACAAAGGGATTGTCTAAGGAGCTTGGGCATGGCAGATGGATGTTCTTGGAATGGAACTAGCAGGCTTCACATTTGGTGATGAGCTCGACTGCATCTTGGAGGGCTCTGGGCCAATAGAATCCTTGCTGGAATGCTTTCCCAACCAACGCCCTAGATCCAATGTGGGAGCCGCACATGCCTTTGTGTATTTCTGCCAGCAGTTCCTTTCCTTCTTCCTGGCAAATGCACTTCAATTTCACACCATTGGGCCTTCTTCTGTATAGTGTGTCATCAACAAACTGATACATACTGGCCCTCTGGGCTACTCTTTCAGCTTCTTCTTGCTCTTCGGGAAGTTCTCCGGTTTGGAGCAAATGGACTATGTGCCTTGCCCAAGTTGGAGCCTAGGGCTCAGAAACGTGGACTAGCGGCACCTCCTCCTTTGCGGGAGTGAACCCCTCGAGCACGAGGACCGGTGGTTTGGTGGGAGGGGGTAGTTCAGCAGCTGAAGGGGAGTTGTTCCCGTCAAGCTCTCTGTCGGGAGCCCCGGAAGGCTCTACCGGGAGAGGCTTGTCGGAGTCCAGTTTTCTCCTCTTCCGGGCCATTGTTTCCGGGGATACAAAGGGCTGAGTAAGATGGAGAACAAAAGTTCTTGGTTCCACAGGCAGCTTCTACGCAGCGCACTTTGATAGATGATCAGCAATGCTGTTTTCCGCACAGGGTACGTGCTCTGTTTGCAACCTGTCAAAGCGCTCCTCCAAGCTTCTCACTTCCTCAACATATGCCTCCATCAATGGACTTTGGTAATACTTGTTGACTTGTCTCACCACAAGCTATGAATCTCCTCGAATGATCAGCTTCTTGATCCCCAATTCTGTGGCAAACCTAAGCCCGGCAAGGAGCCCTTCATACTCTGCTATATTGTTGGTAGCCTCCTCCTGGGGGAAATGCATTTGGACGATGTACTTTAGGTGCTCTGTAGTGGGAGCAAGAAGAAGCACACCAGCCCCTACACCTTGTAGGGAGAAGGCACCATCGAAATACATGATCCATTCTTGGGGTGCTTCCTTGCCGGGGATAACTCTCTCCAGTACCTCTTCATCAGGGGTTGGCGTCCATTCTGCAATAAACTCTGCCAATGCCCTACTCTGAATCGTTGACGTGCTCTCAAACTTCAGGCCAAAGCTGGATAACTCCAATGCCCACTCCACTATCCTGCCGGTAGCCTCAAGATTTCCGAGTATCCTTTCTAAAGGGAAGCGGATGACAACCGTAATCTCGTGGGCTTGGAAGTAGTGGTGCAGTTTCCTTGAGGCCATGACTAGACCAAAAACCAATTTTTGCATGCCAGAATACCTGGATCTAGCCCCCTGCAATAGGGAGCAGACAAAGTATACTGGGCGCTGCACCACTTTCTTCCTTCCCGCGTCCTTGGGGTTGCCTCCGCTGTCGTGCTCTTCTTTGTCTTGATCCCTATCTGGCCTTGCCGGGCTGTGCTCACTCTCTCCCCCGGAAGGGACACTGGCTGAGGATGCTTCCTCCTCCACTTCCCGCTGCGCCACTAGTGCTGCACTAACCACTTGAATAGTTGCCGCCAGGTATAGCAGCAACGGCTCTTGTGGTTTGGGAGCAACCAAAGTGGGCACAGAGGATAAGTAGGTCTTCAAATCTTGCAGTGCTGCATCTGCTTCCGGAGTCCACTTCATGGGTCCTGCCTTCTTCAAGATTTTTAAGAACGGCAAGGCACGCTTGGCAGACTTGGAGATGAACCTGCTAAGCACGGCAACGCATCCTGTCAAACGCCTCACATCATTAAATGTCTTCGGTGCCTAAATCTGCTCGATGGCCTTGATCTTATGGGGGTTGACCTCTATCCCGTGATGGGACACAATTAAACCAAGTAGCTTGCCGGAGGGAACGCCAAACACACACTTCTCCGGGTTTAGCTTCAAGTTGATCTTACGCAGATTAGCAAATGTCTCTTCCAAGTCCTGGATGAGGATTGATCTGTCCTTGGTGTTGACCACAATATCATCCATATAAGCTTCAATGTTCCTGTGCAACTGTGATTCAAAACCAATCTGGACTGCTCTTGCAAAAGTGGACCCGGCACTCTTCAACCCGAAAGGCGTGTGCACGAAGCAGTATGTGCCACATGGGGTGATGAATGAGGTCTTCTCTTCGTCTTCCTTGGACATAAAGATTTGATGATATCTAGAGTATGCTTCCAGAAAGGAGAGCAAATCACATCTCCGAATGTCACTGGCAACATGATCTTTCCCTTAGGATGACTCCTACCGGGGTTGATTCCTTGAAACTCGCCCATGAACATGAGCTCTTCCTCTGCTATCTGAAGTTTGCTGATGACCTTTGGGGAAATCAGATTCAACGCGGCCCCGCCGTCAACCAACATCTTTGTGACTTTGAGGTTACGGACTGTTGGTGAGATCAAGAAAGGCAAGCACCCTACCGCCGTGGTATGGTCAGGGTGGTCCTCTTCGTCAAAGATGATGGACGTGCGTGACCACTTGAGTGACTTTCGAGATTCTGCCGCTGGCTCCACGACATTGACCTCACGTGCCCACCGTTTAATTTGGCGGTGAGAGGAGTGCAGAGATGCACCCCCGTCAATGCACGGGGCATCACTGCCTTCTGGAATTCCTGCTCGCTGCTTTCCTCTTCATCCCCTCCATCACTTCCATCATTGCAATCTTCCTTTTCTCAACCTCTGGCGGGTTTTCCTTGATTCAGAGAAGCCTTGGCGGGGCGACTTGCTTTGCTGCCTCGACCCTTCCCGCCAGTGCCATTCTGACCTTACTCCTTATCACGCTTCTCATACTCAGCCCTCTACTTCTTGATGAGCTGTTCAACTTGATGGCACTCTTGGAGATCATGGCCCTTGGTCTGACTAATCTTGCAGTACGGCCCAACACCTTTCCCAGCCTTCTCGGTAGCCGCAGCCCCCCGGCAATCAGTGCACGCGGCAACTTCCTTGCCGGGGGCTTCGGCCTTAGACTTCTTGCCGGTACTAGGCGTGCCCGATCCCTCAACAGTCATTACTGCCATATCCTTGCGCTTCTTGTTCTTCTTCTTCTGACTGTTGGCTTCATCATCATACTCTGAGTCGATGTCGATGCCATCCTCTTCTCAATGGAGTTTCCTCCCCTCCACCCGAGTGCACTTGTCCACTAAGGTGTAAAGCTCCTTCTCAGTCTTGGGCAACCGAACGTTCACCTTGGAACGTATCCAATGGTTGCGCATGTTGGACTGGAACGTAGCTATCATAGCTGCCGGGTGGATATCTGGAATTTTTCTGTGGACTCGGCTAAACCTCTGCATGTACTTCCACAGAGTCTCCCCTTCCTTCTACGGGAGAAGCTTCAAATTGTTGGGCCGCCCTGGTTCTTGGTGGCCGCCTATGAAGGCGCCAACCAACTCGTGGCACAGGTCAGCCCGGGTCGAGATGGAGTTCTCCGATAGGTGCATCAGCCAAGACCTCACATTTGGCTTGAGTGCCAAAGGGAAGTAGTTGGCAAAAACCTTCTCATCTCTTCCCAAGGGAGCTTGAATAGCGATGGTGTAGATTCTCAAGAACTCTGTCGGGTTTAGTCTCCCATCATACTTCTTTGGTATCTCTGGCTCGAACATGCGAGCGGACGGCCAACGGACTTCTCCGAGCTCACGGGTGAACGCAGGGGACCCAACCTCGAAAGGAAGGTACCCACCTCCATTGAGCGCAGGCTCGTCGACGTTGGGGCCATCGCACCCATTGGACTGATGGTGGTTGTCGCGGTGTCGCTCGATGGTGACAAGCGCGCCCTCCATCTGCCCGTCCTCCAGGGCTCGCCGTCGGCCTTGACGTGCTCGAGGATCGGACGAAGCCATCCAGACATCATCAAGCTCTTGCTCGCATGGCCCTCGCGCTGGTTGCCACAGTGGGGATTGCGCGTTGGGGGTGGCCCCTTCTGCACGGCCAGCGGCATGGGCCACCGTCGTCGTCTGGGGAGGCCGTGGCAGGCCAGCTTGCTGTGAGCCTGCAGCCTCGGAAAGACAATCAGACTTTGAATGGTGGCTCTCCACTCATCCATATGATCAGCTGCCGGCGGAAATCTCAGAGAAGCAAGGCCCGCGCCATGGCCTCCAAAGCGGTACTTGGCATAGGTGAGGATGATGCAGACCGTAGTGTCGCCCGGCTCCTGACGGTGTCGACAGTGGCTGCGCCGGGCTCCCTTCATCGGGAGCCAGACGCTTGGATGGGGTGGTGACGAGGTGGTGGCACGTGTGGACCAATGACCCTGTTCGGAGCGTTGGTTGGGCCAGTTTGCTCCGGGGGCAGTGCATATCCTGTGTACACGCCCGCGACAGGGGCGGCCGAAGGATTGCGATTCGCCTAAGGGCGAACGTCACCGCCATGGCTATGACTCTCAGCTAGGCAGAGGGGACAGAAAGAATTATCTCTCTACCCGTACCTCGCGGAGCATGGTCGCCGGGTTGTTGTTGGTGTTGTCCTTCTCTGGTGCCTCCAGCTCTTGCTTCGGCCGCGGGGGAGGTGGTGACAACGCCGCCTGCGCCGACCATGTCCCCCGTAGTGCCCACATCCTCATGCGTCCCCGCATTCCCTGCAGCATCGGCGGTCGCGGGCGGTGGGGCCTTCGAGGTGGATGGGTGAGCTGTGGCACTGGGCTTCTTCTTGGGCGCCATAGTTGATGGAGCCGTCGATGATGAAAATGGCGATGAAGATGACGCGCTGCTTACGCTCTCGGGTTTGCGCAAGTGATCCCCCTACCTGGTGCGCCAAAGATCTCCTTGGAAACCACAGCCACCTATGGGGCCATGGGCCCCTTTTAGTTCGGCGGGGGTATGGGCACGTTGCACAAAGAGCGAAGAAGCATAACACAGCATGACAGAGATCACAAGGGCAATTTTTGAAGGAAATATTCCCTAGAGGCAATAATAAAGTTGTTATTTATATTTCCTTATATCATGATAAATGTTTATTATTCATGCTAGAATTGTATTACCCGGAAACTTGATACATGTGTTAATACATAGACAAAACAAAGTGTCCCCAGTATGCCTCTACTAGACTAGCTCGTTAATCAAAGATGGTTAAGTTTCCTGACCATCACTGGTGCGCGTCGGTCCTAAAAAAACGTTTTTACCCCTTTCTGCAACGGCATTTGGAACCGTCGCCAAGTGAGTGTGGCCGATAGGGGGGTCCTTCCCACACGACCCAGAAACCGTTGGGGATATGCCCTCCTGGCACACACGCTCGGCAAAATGAGGTCGTGTGTGACCGGCGCGCACTCAAATACAGAAATATGTATAGTACTGCTAAAAAAATACAATTATATAGGCAAAATCATTTCTGGTCGTAAGTACATCCCACACAGTCAGTCACCACTAACCGTTTCCGTTCGTATATACATCCCACACAGTCACTACAAGGAAAATATTTGCGCAAGGTGGCGTAACGCAAACAGTTTTGAAGAGAATGTCGTGTGTGATTGTTCATTGATCCAACACGGTTTATTCCTAGAAACTGTGTGTGTTGCCTTAGGTCATCGCCCACGGTGTTTTCTCATTAACCGTTTGCAATAGGAAAACCCAATTAGCAAGCTAATTGGCCTATTATTAATAATCCATTTACTAATCTAATTGACATTCATATTAAGCACATAATATATTCCATTTCCATATTAAGGAAGCAGGATTTCATAATTGAAATACATCAGAGTACAATATGATATAGCTTCAGCACTCAGCTACCCCATTACACAACTGCACCAGCAGCAAGTTTCACATGCAACATCTAGAACCTTTCGAAATTAGCATCATAGACGGTACATAGAGAGATGCATCTCATCAGGAAAACTGCTGAAGCGGAAGGCGAATATTGAGCCTTCATTCATGTTGAAGGTCTTTGCAACTTTCGGCCAGTGCCTGTGGATGATTGACCGTCCATCCTTCGACCTCTTCAGGAACACTTCAATATTGAACTGCGGGTGTTGTATGAAAACTTTCCTCGCCTCCTGACCACAGAGGTGGTTTGAGAGGTAATCATCAGTGAAGCTTGAAAACAAGGATGTGCATATATATCTTCTCTATATTGGAAATGGGGCAAAGGAATATAAAAAGGCAAGGTATAATAGGTAGTACCATCTTGTAAACCGCAGTGCTTCCCATTGTTTCCTTGCAACACATATAAGGTAGTTAGTCATCAGGTTAAGTAAGGGTTCGCATGCTATCAGTAAAATATGTTGATGTTAAATAAACACATTGCAGATTCATCAGATTAATTCAAGCCACATGGAAAACCCATTTATCCAAACCAAGCATGATTAAGAACTAGGAAATATAGCACCTGTATATGTTTCTCATGTATTAAGTGCAGCCAAATTCGATTTATTCCTCACATGGTATACAATAACAGAATGCAGCCACAACAATTGAAGATCGCATTGCCGAATTGAACCAAGAAGTTAACTAAACACCACAAAAAATGAACCAAACATTAACTGAGCAGCACATTGCACAATATAACATACTCCTAATAGAAGATCAGACAGTTAACCAAACCAAGCATGCTTAACAACTTGGAAATATAGCAATTGTATTTGTTTCTCATGTATTTAGTACAGCCAAATTCGATTTATTCCTCACATGGTATACAATAAGAGAATGCCGCCACAACAGTTGAACATCGCATTGCAGAATTGAACCAAGCAGTTAACTAAACACCACAACAAATGAACCAAACGTTAACTGAGCACCACATTGCACAATATAACATACTCCTAATAGAAGATCAGACAGTTAACCAAACCAAGCATGCTTAACAACTTGGAAATATAGCAATTGTATTTGTTTCTCATGTATTTAGTACAGCCAAATTCAATTTACTCCTCACATGGTATACAATAACAGAATGCAGCCACAACAATTGAACATCGCATTGCAGAATTGAACCAAGCAGTTAACTAAATAGCACAACAAGTGAACCAAGCCACAACAAATGAACCAAGCAGTTAAGTAAACACCAATTGAACAATATAACATACTCCAAATAGAAGATCAGAAAATTAACCAAACCAAGCATGCTTAACAACTTGGAAATATTGCACCCTGAAGAATGGAACATCACATTTGCAGAATTGAACCAAGCAGTTAATTGAACACCACATTGCACGACATATAGAGCATATACACTATAGCAGAAGATTGCATGGTGAAAGTAGATAGCACAATTCACTAGAATTTGTTAAGGAAAGGCAGTAGCTAGCAAACTGAACATGGGTCCTTATAGTGAGCTAATAAGACAAGCTACTCCTTATTGTCAGAGATATCGATGACGATTGGCTCCTTCGACATGGAAGAGGGCGAGGCCTCTGCATTGTGGGCGCCCTCGTTGTAGTGGTGAGTTGCCTGAGCCGCTCCGGGCACCAACCTACTGGCTCTCGATATGAGGTAAGCACGTGCACGCTGAGAAAACACCTCGTAGTCTTTGTCAAAGGTACCGACGGTGGCCTCGAGAAAACGCCACGAACTGTCGTTTAAAGCAGCCAACCGCGACGCGGCATCGGCGCGCGAGGGCGTCAACTGTGGCCTCAACGACGAGGTGCTCCTCCAAGATATGGGGGTCGGCACAAATGGAAGCCATCGCGACCTCAGCCGCGTGTGCGGCCGCGATTTGCTTCTCCGCTGCCAAATGCTCCTTGAGGTCCTGGCTATACTGCATGCACCATGGCTTAGGCCGGCGCTTATTTGGTGGTGGGGTCAGTGATTTGGGTGGAAGGTGTCGCGCTCGCTCCGGCGGTCGGGGCATGTGGGATGTGGAAGGAGGAGGAGGATGGGGGTCGGGTGTGGATTACCTGCCTGGATAGGCGAGGCCGAGCAGCGTGAAGGAGGGTCGCCGGTGAGGATGCGGCGGCGCTGCAAGCAAGGAGTGAAGGTTTCAACTTGGAAAGGAAGGCGGAAAGGGGGGAAATGTGGCTTTTGGTAAGGGGCAGGGGGTGGGGAGGTAGATATTTCCGCGGAAGCAAAAAATTTGGAATCGCTTCAGAAAAAATAACTGGCGCGCAAAGTGTCATCAGACACGGTCCGAAGATATTTTGTGCTGCATCTCACACGTTTGGTTATAATAAATTGTGTGGGATCTACTTGAGTTTTCGTCTTGATTTAAATTACATAATGGGGTCACAGTGGCCATAGACGGTGTTTGAATTGCTAGACCTTTTATCTGCAGTGATCATAAAAGAATTGGAATTATTCAGGGTTCGTTTGGACATTTTTATGCATTAAGTGAGTTTTCAATGCATTTATGTGCATAATTAAAATTTGAACTACATGTACATGCTCCAGTGCATATAAATTGGTTGAAAAATCAAATCTTTGTCCTTGAGTGCATGCTTAGGTCCCATGCAAGAAATGGGAATGGATGTCAAACACCCTACCACCGTCACTCGGCCGCAAACATTGAGATACCTGGTTTTAAAATTCTAGTAAATCCAAAACTCGTCTGAAATTCATGAAACTTGGCATGCTATCGTGGAACGACATCAACATGGTGTGGTAAAGTTTTTGTCCCATTTGGAGCAGGTTTGGGTATATGCTTCTCACAAACTAGAGCTGCTAACAAAAAGCATGATGGTTTCGGTAGGGAACGCCCCAACTTTGGGGACGAAACGATATCCATTGCCTCTAATTGCTTTCAAATTTTTTCTCGTGTCAACATAGAACAACAGGAGTGGTGTGTTATTTCTTGTGATTTTTCGGGGTTCATTTGCACATTTTTATGCATTAAGTAAGTTTTCAATGCATTTATGTGCATAATTCAAATTTGAACTACATGCACATGCTCCGGTGCATATAAATTGGTTGCAAAATCAAATCTTTTGTCCTTGGGTGCATGCTTAGGTCCCATGCAAGAAATGGGAATGAACGTCAAGCACCCTGCCACCGTCACTCGGCCGCAAACATTGAGATACCTGTCTTTTAAATTCTAGTAAATCCAAAAAACGTCTGAAATTGATGAAACTTGTCATGCTATCATGGAGCAGCATCAACATGGCATGGTAAAGTTTTTGTCCCATTAGGGGCAGGTTTGGGTATATGCTTCTCACAAACCAGAGCTTCTCACAACAAGCATGATGATTTCGGTAGGGAACGCCCCAACTTTGGGGGCGAAACGATATCCATTGCCTCTTATTTCTTTTAAATTGTTTCTCGTGTCAACGTAGAACAACAAGAGTGTTGTGCTATTTTTTGTGATTTTTGGGGTTCGTTTGGACATTTTTATGCATTAAGTGAGTTTTCAATGTATTTATGTGCATAATTCAAATTTGAACTACATGCGCATGCTCTGGTGCATATAAATTGGTTGAAAAATCAAATCTTTTGTCCTTGGGTGCATGCTTAGGTCCCATGCAAGAAGTGGGAATGAATGTCAAGCACCGTGCCACCGTCACTCTGCCGCAAACATTGAGATACCTGGTTTTTAAATTCTAGTAAATCCAAAACTCGTCTGAAATTCATGAAGGTTGGCATGCTATCATGGAGCGGCATCACCATGGCGTGGTAAAGTTTTTATCCCATTTGGGGCAGGTTTGGGGATATGCTTCTCACAAACCATAGCTTCTCACAACAAGCATGATGATTTCGGTAGGGAACGCCCCAACTTTGGGGGCGAAACGATATCCATTGCCCCTTATTACGTTCAATTTTTTTCTCGTGTCAACATAGAACAACAAGAGTGTTGTGTTATTTTTTGTGATTTTTCGGGGTTCGTTTGGACATTTTTATGCATTAAGTGAGTTTTCAATGCATTTATGTGCATAATTCAAATTTGAACTACATGCACATGCTCCGGTGCATATAAATTGGTTGAAAAATCAAATCTTTTGTCCTTGGGTGCATGCTTAGGTCCCATGCAAGAAATGGGAATGAATGTCAAGCACCGTGTCACCGTCACTCGGCCGCAAACAGTGAGATACCTGGTTTTTAAATTCTAGTAAATCCAAAAGTTGTCTGAAATTCATGAAACTTGGCATGCTAGCATGGAGCGGCATCAACATGGCATGGTAAAGTTTTGGTCCCATTAGGGACAGGTCTGGGTATATGCTTCTCACAAACCAGAGCTTCTCATAACAAGCATGACGGTTTCGGTAGGGAACGCCCCAACTTTGGGGGCAAAACGATATCCATTGCCTCTTGTTGCTTTCAATTTTTTTCTCGTGTCAACATATAACAACATGAGTCTTCTGCTATTTTTTGTGTTTTTTCGGGGTTCGTTTGGACATTTTTATGCATTAAGTGAGTTTTCAATGCATTTATGTGCATAATTCAAATTTGAACAACATGCACATGCTCCGGTGCATATAAGTTTGTTGAAAAATCAAATCTTTGGTCCTTGGGTGCATGCTTAGGTCCCATGCAAGAAATTGGAATGAATGTCAAGCACCGTGCCACCGTCACTCGGCCGCAAACATTGAGGTACCTGGTTTTTAAATTCTAGTAAATCCAAAACTCGTCTTAAATTCATGAAACTTGGCATGCTATCATGGAGGGGTATCAACATGCCCTGGTAAAGTTTTTGTCCCATTTGGGGCAGGTCTGGGTATATGCTTCTCACAAACAAGAGCTTCTCACAACAAGCATGATGGTTTCAGATAGAACACCTGTATGCAAATTGAGAGCAGGATTTGTGCATCTCTTGAACACAAACGGTTCTTTTGGATGACCCGTGTGAATCACTAGTGGGGCGGCGCGGTACTATGCAAAGTGAATCATGGAGGGAAGTAATGGGAGGACCGGGAAAAGAGGCAGCACGATGTGAATGCAACGCAGTTTGCTCTCATATAAAGGCGCCCCTCCATTCCAATGCATCTACCACATCGTACAGACCTAAGCATTTGCCTAAGCACCTACACTTATAAGCGCAAAAGTGCCAACTCCAGACCCATGGCGGCGATGCGCGCGAGCAGCTAGCGGCTGTGCCAGATGGTCCATGACGACGGCCTGCGACATGGCATCGTGGATTGTCTCCATACGGTGTTGGCGACCGGCTGGTGGATGGCCGCCGTCGATGCCAGCTACGACTCTCAGTTGGACCAGATGATCGTTCGCACCACCAAGAGGTTCACCGTCGTCAAGAAGCTCGTGGACGACATCGCCGTAGTCCTCCAGCCTGCGCGCCTAGGCTCCTCATTGCCTGCCACCCTAATCGGCCTCCATGGTCGGAACCTCTTTGAAGCACTGGTGGCCCTGCGACTGCCCGCCGACGCCACGAAGAATGTCCACCTGGAGGTCGCACTTATTTTACTCCATCCCTTTTTTTAAAACACGCGCACTGACCTAACGGGCCGTGCCCAACATGGACACTGCCGCGCCAGGCCTTTATAAGGTGTGGCTGAGGCCGCCCCAGCCCACCCAGCCGCCCCGCCGCCCCAAACCCTAGTGCCGCCCGCCGCCGCTCGACGCGACCGCGCCTTCGCCGCCGTCCCGCGCCGCCCACCACCGCCGCGCGGAGCCGCCGCCGTTGACCCCGTCGACCGATCAGTTTTCTCTCGGTTAACCCCGGTTTTTTAGGTTGCCGGTTTATTTTCTTAGATCGGTTTTTCGTCGGTTTATTTACTTAGCGGACGTTCGTCCGATCGTTCGTTTAACAAACGTTGTTCGCCGGTTAGGTTCAGACAGTGAACGTTCGTTCGTTAGTTTTTTGTTTTTATTTTGTTTCTCCCAGGGACCTATCCGCGATTATTTTTATCACAGATTAGCCCCTGATCTTCAAACCCTCGTAACTTTTCAACCGTTTGTCCAAATCCAGTGAAACCAATGCCAAAATCTTCGTCTCGAGCCCCTCTTTCTATTTAATCAACTTGAACAAGGTTTTGACAATTTAAAATTTGGTTTCAAGAAGATTTGAATTCGAAGTTGTTTTGACCGTAGTTTTAGTTCCGTAGCTCCGATTCGTTTGATTCTTTTTGCAAATCGAATCTCTTCAGTTGAGTTTTCAGATTCGATCTTCTTATTTGGGATTTACCTTTGAATCATTGCTTGAGTGCTTATGTATGCTATTGTTTGTTTGCGATAGAATTCCCGGAATGCGAAGCGTGCTACTACGAGTCTCTAGGGTTTGCAGATCGTCAGCAAGGCAAGTAACACATTGATCATACTCTTTTCATACCCAGTTTTTATGCATTAGTTACAACCCTCAAACATTGCATGGTTAGGATTTGATAACATGTGGGTATTGGGAAGTAGTTGATGAGGTAGGAGCTATTACCTGTTTTATTATCAAACCCTTGGGAGTTACTTCTATGTTATGCTTATGTTGCCATGCTATGCTCGTAGACGTGGATTGGGTTTGAGTGTATCCATGACAGATGTGAGATTGTTAATTAATGGTTCAACTTAAGGTGGCAACTTTAATACACATCTGGGTGGATTGTTGGTTTGGGCACCTGGGGTTATAACAGTGTTGTCCTAGGAGATCCCGGGGTTTATACCGTGTGATCCTCCTATGGTCCGCCACCCAGGCTCAAAGGGATCATAAGATTATTCATGCTAGAAACTTCCGTGTGCAGCCACAAGCTATTATGGGCTCTAGCATAGTTGAGTAGATTGCATGACCTCTTCCAGTGGTAGGCTAGACGATGTAGGGGATGTAGGTTGGTACTATCTACCTGGGGTTAGAGTTAATGCTTCTGAAAGACTGTGTCTCGGTCATCCGTTTCTCAAACACCATGAACTGCGAGAAATCCAATGGAGGAGATCGAGTCTTGTTGGGAAAAGCGCGCAAACCTCTGCAGAGTGTACAAACTAATCATGGTTAGCCGTGTCCCTGGTTATGGACATCTTGAGTATCTGGTTCTTGGATTATCATGTTGATCTCATCACTCTAATTTAATTTGTTGGGTTGATAATCATTAATTAGGATTGAGATGGGGGTACCTTCTCAATGTTTCAACCACCATGACAGTTAAATAAAATATATTCCTTTGTTGTAGGGAAAAATTGGCTTTTCGCAAAACACTATAACCATAGAGCCTCCACCAGCCATATATGCATGTAGTGATAGTATTTATTCTGTTCATTTCTCTACTGTGTTATATTGCCAGCATATTCCATGTGTTGACCCGTTCCGGGCTGCAACATATCATGTTGCAGACTTTTCAAACAAAGAGTAAGGTGCGCTTGGTCGTTTTTCATGCACTCAGCTATGCCATTGGAGTTGATGGACTCGCTTTATCTTCCAAGCCTTCCGCTATTATCTTATTTAGATGGCCTTAAGCCATATTTATTGTAATAAGTTCTCTATTGAGACTATCGATGTAATAAGTGTGCGATTGCTACTTTGTTATAAATCCATTCGAGTATTGTGTGTGTTAGCATTACCGATCCAGGGATGACACTAAACACAGAGATTTGACCGTCTAAGGTCGGATCGCTACAAGATGGTATCAGAGCACACGCTGAATGTAGGACATGACCATTAAGATAAGCCATAGGTCACTCTTCTCTACTTATTTCTGACTCCTCTCAATTTTCTACTCTTTAGGATGGCGGACTCAAGGAACAAGTTTGCACAACTCGATGAAGACACGCCCTTTGGACGACACATGAAGGAAGTCCTAGGTACCTGAACATCGGAATACCAAGCTTCACCGGGACCTACACTGCCACTTTGCCAGAAGAGGAGTATTGAATGATTCGAGTTCAAGTTCCAGGAAGGACATTCACACCATTTATTGAGCCCATAGAGTTTTCCTTCGATGCACCAACCTGGAGTCTAGGTAAGAGCATGGCAGCCCACATCGCCATGGGATACATTGGCGAAGTTTACCACAAGGATCTTAAGGACACCATCTACCAGATATGTGGGCGCCGAGATGAGCAATGGGAGATCATCAGCACCAGGAGAGACATGTCCATTGCAGCTTTCATCCAGGATTTAAATCAACACATTCGTCGACAGGAGAATCAGATGTGCGCAAGCATGATAGATTTGAAGAAGGCAATGACCAGGAACATGGAGCTAGAAGAGGAACTCAAGACTACACGCGACGAATACGAGGAGGAAATCGCAATACTAGTGGAGAAGAATGACGACCTGACAAGGAAGCTAGGAGTATTCATGGGAGACCCCATGCCAGGAGGAGATGACGATCATCCTCAGGACTACATCATCATTGACGACACCGACTCCGACCCCGACAGTAGTGATGATGATTATGAAGACGAAGCTGGAGCGGATATCATGGAGTCTTCCACCGATCAAAACTTCTAGATGACCACCATATGAATAGTAGTATTCCCCCATGTATATAGTAGTAGTCCGGGCACTTTTGTACGATAGTTAGATCGACTGAATGCCCTTGTTTGAAATGATTGGTGTGATATGAATGTGTTTGTCTCATGTGCATATGGGTAGTGCTTTCTCATTAGACCTCATTCTCTAATCTCTCACCTCTAAACCCATCAGATGCCTCTGAGACGTGACCCCGGATTTGTCTTCCCAGCGGAGCTCACTCAGTTGATCCAACAGGAAAATGCAATGATGCAGCTACTAGTCCAGAACCAAGGCAACAACAACAACAACCCGCCGCCACCACCTCCAGTTGCCCACCTTAGCCCTTAGGACACCCTTGCTAGTAAGCTCACCAGGTGCAGAGTATATGGCCAGCCGATGGTGCGATCGGATACCCTTAACCATTGGTAGCCATGTTTTCCCCTCAGACCTAATAATTTTGGAGTCACAATGATTGGATGTGATACTAGGAATGGATTGGCTATCGAAGTATGGAGGAAACATTGACTGTGCTAGTAGGTCAATTCTACTCACCACCCCGGAGGGAAAGAGGATCAAGTATATATATCCAGGCATTCGCCGAGGAGGACCCAAGTAAACTCTCTGACGGGAGTTGTTCAGGAGGAAGTGCCTGCAGTGAAGGATTATTCGGATGTATTTCCAGAGGAATTACCAGGCATGCCGCCGGATTGAGACATTGAGTTTTTGATAGAGTTATTACCAGGCACCGGCCCGATATCAAAGAGACCATACCGGGTGCCCGCAAATGATCAGGCAGATATCAAGAAGCAGATTAAGGAGTTATTGGAGAAAGGTTACATTCGATGAAGTTTGTCACCATGGGGAGCCCCAGTGATCTTGGTGGAGAAGAAGGATGGATCATTGAGAATGGTTGTTGATTATCGTGCGTTGAATGAAGTGACGATCAAGAACAAGTACCCACTGCCAATGATCAATGATCTGTTTGACCAGCTGTAAGGAGCTAAAGTATTCTCCGAGATCGATCTGCGATCAGGATATCACCAGCTGAAGATCTGAGAACAGGATATACCTAAGACAACTTTCACCACAAGGTACGGGTTAGATGAGTATACAGTTATGTCATTTGGATTGACAAATGCCCCTGCCTATTTTATGAGCATGATGAACATGGTGTTCATGGAGTTCTTGGATAAGTTTGTAGTGGTGTTCATTGATGATATCTTGGTATACTCGAAGAATGAAGAGGAGCACAAGGAGCATTTACGGTTAGTTCTCGAGAAGCTCAGGGAACATCAGTTATATGCCAAGTTCAGCAAATGTGAATTTTGGTTGAAGGAAGTTGGATTCCTTGGACATGTTATATCAGGAGAAGGTATAGCAGTAGACCCCACCAAGGTTCAGACAGTCACTGAGTGGTTGGCACCCACCTCACTTGGAGAGATCCGCAGTTTTCTTGGACTCGCAGGATATTATCGGAGATTCATGCATAATTTCTCTAAGATTGCAAAGCCTATGACGTAGTTGCTGAAGAAGGACACCAAGTTCAAGTGGACCGAAGAATGTGAAGCAAGTTTTCAGGAGCTGAAGAAACATTTGGTTACAGCCCCAGTGTTGATTCTGCCAGATATACGCAAGGATTTCCAAGTATATTGCGACGCGTCTCGCTTAAGACTTGGAGGTGTACTTATGCAAGACGGAAGAGTCGTTTCATATGCCTCGTGTCAACTTCAACCGCATGACACTACAGGAATCAGCTATTTTGCCGTCTCCACGGCGGACGGCAAGGCATGAACAGCGGAGGGCAAAGGCCTTTGCCGTCAGCCGCGGACGGCAAAAGGCTCCGGCAAAGTAGGCTACGGTAAACAGCTACTTTGCCGTCTGCTTCCTGGCGGCTGACGGCAAAGGCCCTTTGCCATCTGCCGCGGACGGCAAAGAGAGCGGACGGCAATAATTGCGCTATCAGTCCGTTAAGTGGCTAACGGCAGGCCTTTGCCGTCCGCGGCAGACGGCAAACTTTCTAGTGTCTTTGCCGTCCGCCTTATGATGTCATCTATACGTCACTACATGGCAGGCCTTTGCCGTCCACGCTTGACGGCAAAATTATTTACTCTTTGCCGTCTGCCACTGTAGGCAAACTGACCAAATGGGTCAGCTCCCAGAAAGCACAGCTGGATGCCACGTGGCTTCTTTGCCGTCCGCGGCAGACGGCAAAGAGCCCGTTGCCGTCGGTGGCAGACGGCAAAGAGCCTGCATATTGGCTCTTTTTTCTGTTTTTTATTAAATCCAACAATTTTCATCACGAATATATATGACATATATAGATATATTTCAAAAGGCCATTACAGAGCAAACATATAAGATATCCAACACATAACTTCATCATCCAACCATATATATTACATGCATAGTTCCATCATACATAACAAGTTCAACATAGAGGCATCCAACCATATATATTACAATAGTTTCATCCAACGATACATGCATAGTTCAACGATACAAAAGAAACAGAGAAAGGGATAAGGAGCACTCCATCTATGCAAGCTTTCGTCAAGTGAATGAAATCTGCAAAATGAAAAATAAGAAAGTTAGAACAAGAAGAGTAGAATAAGAAGAAGAGTAGAACAAGAAGAAGACTAGAACAAGAAGAGTAGAACAAGAAGAAGACTAGAACAAGAAGAGTATGTCATTTATGAGCTAACTTACGTGAAATGGATCATATATGAGCCAACTAAGTTGAAATGGGTCGTTTATGAGCTAGCTAAGGTGAAATGGATCATTTATGAGCTAACTTAGTTGAAATGGGTCGTTTATGAGCTAACCAAGGTCAAATGGATCGTTTTTGAGGTAACTAAGGTGAAATGGATCATTTATGAGCTAACTTAGTTCAAATGGATCGTTTTTGAGCTAACTTACGTGAAATGGATCATTTATGAGCTAATTTAGTTGAAATGGATCTTTTTGAGCTAACTTAGGTGAAATGGATCATTTAAGAGCTAATTTAGGTGAAATGGATCGTTTTTAGCTAACTTGGTGAAATGGATCGTTTATGAGCTAACTTGGTGTCATTTTGGAGTTAACCTAGGTGAAATGGGTCATTTTAAAGCTAACGTAGGTAAAATGGATCATTTAGGAGCTAATCTAGGTAAAATGGGTCATTTTTGAGCTAACTTAGATGAACTGGATCATTTATAAGCTAACCTAGGTAAAATGGGTCATTTTAGAGCTAACTTAGGTAAAATGGATCGTTTATGAGCTAAGTAAGCTAATTATGCAATTTTTGACATAAGTAAGCTAAGTACAGATCGTATTAGAGCTAACTTAGGTAAAATGGATGGTTTTGGAGGTCAGTAAGCTTATTAAGTCATTTTGGAGGAGAAGAAGCTAAGTCTAGGTCATTATGGTAAGCATTGGAGGAAATAAAGCTAAGTCTAGGTCTTTATGCATGTGTTAAGCAAAACACTAGATAAACTTACCAAGATCCAGGAGGTGTAGGAGCGGGGTGGCTCGTGTCGGTAGCTGGAGAAGGATCGTGCGATGCTTGTCTGGAGTTACGCTGCACCAAAGATCATTTCCAATGTCTTGTTAGCATGATGACGCTCAAATGTTAATACTAGCAAGTAATGTCCATTCAAATAAAACTCACCGTGGTCCCAGGAGCAATCACTGGCATGGGCGGAGCGGTCTGACCTGTCTTCTCGCACACAGACTGCACATTTTGTTTCGACGACTTAGTCATACTAGTTAGTAATGAGACAAACACTACATGAATGTTTTGGCTAATTTGCAGAAGAAACTTACCACAAGGAGCTCGTACATGGCCCTTGCCTGCATGTCATTCCGTGCCCTCTCCTCCTCCATCATCTTTGTCGTCCTCTCCTCCAACTCCCGCTGCCTCTCCGCCGTCTCCGCCAGAAGTTTCTCCGTTCTATCTCTCTCACTCTGTATAGCAGCCTGCAACACCACTCACATGACCATTTGTAATCATTGATGGAAGCGCACACAATGTAATGGAGAAAGATAACTGAGTACGTATCACTAACCTTGATGGCGAGTTGCACTGGCCGTTCACAAGGCCTTATCTCAGGAGCGGAGCTCGACTGGCGTGCCTTGATCTCTGGGAGAGTGCTAGGACAACGGATAAGTCCATCTCCAATGGCTATGGAGCCATGGGACCTCCCGCCACCAGATATCATCACCAGCTCTGGATCAATGGGACCCTGGCTCGGGTTAAAGTCCTCCCCTTTCCTCGCCTTCCCCTCATCTCTATATCTCACGAGCTTGTTGTGGGAGGAGATGTTGGTGAAGTTGTTTGCATCATCGAGGTCAAACTGAGAGAAAGCCTTGACTTTCTTGAAAGAGGCAGTGTGGGCCATGGCATACAGGTCGTACACCTCTGGCACCTTATCCACCTTATTGTGGCGTGCCTGAAAGAGAGAAACAATGAAAATTAGTAATTAAAGGGCTCAAGCTAGCATGATGAATGAATTGCATGAATCATGAAGCAAACCACATACCCAGTTGCGCCCGAACTGATATAAGTTGGAGCTGCCTTGATGGTGTGGCACACCTTCCATTTGGGCACGTTTGTCCTTGGCCTCGTTGTGGAGGGCTAGCCATTCTTTTGAGCACCACTCATCGACCAACACCTCCCAACAATCCATCCGATTCGCACACCATCTCGGAGGCGCCTAAGTTAGCAAATAGAAACTTGAGCGCTACGGCTAAGAATTACTAAATGAAGGAACTTAAGTAGAAGGCCTTAAGAATTACCTTCATGTACTGCTCCTTACTCAGGAACTTATCACGGCACGCCGGCTTGGTCTTCTTGATACCACGCAAGGCGTAGTAGTCTCGAATAGCCTGCACCCGAGCCTCGTGCCGTAAGTTCTGGAGTAGGCGCTTGCAAATGTTCTCGATAACATGTGCCGCGTCCTCCTCGTATCCCTCCTCACACCTGTAGAATGTCTGCAATCAAATGAGACAATATTGATTAGTACAATTAATAACTAGCTAGTTGAAGATTTTTAAATGTGTAAAGGAGAAATTACCCAGAACTTTCTGATCACCATGTCTGCCCTCGTGTCGCACACGACACCGTCGATAATCTCATCCGGCGGGGCCGGGGCAGACACGTAGTGCTCCCAGCTCAATCCAAGCTCTGGAAGCCGACCCTCACCAGGCAACGTGACAAACCCCGGGAAGTTTTGCCGGCAAAGAACTCCAAGGACGGAGTTGGGCCGGCGGACACTATGATGGTGGTCCCAACCCGTGCAGCATGACAAGGCCAATGCATTAGTTATTTGAAGAAACGTGAATGCACAAGGTACAAAAATATTAAATGCACTTACATACCTCTCCCCATCAGGGAAAATCAACCACCTCTGCTCGCGGGTCGCCGGCACGGACGGGAGCCGTGTAGCACCACGCTGGTAGACGGTGCCCCCCTCCTCCTCAAGATCAGTCGGCTCCCCACCATCATTAGCATGGCCACTCGGCTCCTCGGGCTGATCCGGCCAGGTACCCCATCCGGACGTGTGCTCCTCCGGGGTCTCGTGGGCCGAAGGCCAGTCGACCCGAGGCTCATGGGCCCAAGACCCGTGGACCGGAGGGTCGTGGACCGGAGTCCGTGTAGCCTCCTCCTCGGACGAGTCCACCCGAGCAGTCGGGTGAAACAGCTGGGGGTGGCAGCGAGGAAGGCGCCATAGCAGTCACCCTACCTCCTCTCCCGCGACCACGTGCCCCACCTCCTCTCTTCCTACCTCGTCCCCTGCCGGGCACCGCGGTCGACGAAGAAGGGCCCGGCGGTGTGGCCATACTGTCCAGCAACGCTCGGCAGAGAGGTGCGTCTGGAATGGAAGACCTCAGACCACGCGCCGACGAAGAAGGGGCCTTGGCGCGCTCCCGACCAGCGCCCACCATCTTTCAACACCTGCCATGACAAACAGTAAACGAAATTAGTACAACATAAAAAAAAGACCAACATGAATAATAATATGTGTATCACTTAAGTGTATCATCATCAAGTACAACATTAAAAAATTTAATACCTGACACTACTAATAATCTCGATCAGTATCATCAATAAATGCATAATCATCATCATCACTATAATCAATGATGGGCTCATAGGGTTCAGTGGCATCAACATGTGCAAGGCCACCTTGACGTAATCGGTCAAGCAATGACAGGTCATCCGCAGCAGTAACCTCTTCTTATTTCGGCTCTTCTTGTTCCTCCTCTGGGGTGATGTCGGATTCACTGTCGCTGTCTACTTCAATGTTTTGGGGTGAAGTATAGCGGTTCTTGAAACGCTTTTTGGAAAGACGTGTCTCTTGGAAGAATTTTCCTTCATATGTGTCTGGGTTAATGTGAGGTTCATAATCCTCTTCCTTTGGGGGAGATAGTCTAGCACGTGGCGGCACTTCATAAACGACATCCCAACCTTTCAGATTTGGATTAGTTTGGGCCCACGGTAGATAGAATACTTGGGTCGCCTGTTGAGCCGTAATATAGACATCAGGAACATCTAAATGGGTGCTTTGGTTGATTTCAACTAGCCCTATATGTTCATGAGTCCTTCTAGTCTCCTTCGGCTGAAACCAATAACATTTGAAGACTACGACATTCGGTGGGTTTTCACCATAGAATAGAAGTTCATAAATTGCT
This sequence comes from Triticum aestivum, assembly GCF_018294505.1. Lineage (NCBI taxonomy): Eukaryota > Viridiplantae > Streptophyta > Magnoliopsida > Poales > Poaceae > Triticum > Triticum aestivum. The sequence continues at coordinate 125,792,961 of NC_057805.1, read as the reverse complement.
TCAACTCTCCCATAATACTCGGTACCTCCTTCGCCGATAGCAGATATACAACAATTTGTAGACTTTCGGTCGGCCATAGATAGCTCTTTGCCATAGGTACGAAAGCGATACCCGTTGATGTCGTATTTGTCAAATGAACGGACCTTATAGTCAAAACCATTAGCGACTTGTCTCAATTCGGCGTCCATAGACTCTGAATTAGCCTACAAGTTTAATATGAAAGGATTGTTGCATTACGCACAAATTAGCGAATGAAACCGGGATAGCCGCCTACAAATTAGCCTACAAGTCTAATAGAAATTACCGTTTGTTTGAACCAAGAGATGAAACCGGGATAGCCGCCTCCTTGCTTTGCGAGAAGCTCATACTCTTCGACAGAATCCTTTTGGATCACCGCTCCATACGAGAATAAGGCGACGTATCGACTGTATGAAATATCCAGGAATAAGAGCAGTTCATACGGCCGCACTTCTATCAGGTTGTTGAAGATATACAACGAAATGGTCCGCCATTGTTCGTTATCCAAAGATACTGGATTTGAAAAACTGGCTGGTGCGAGATTCCCTTTGAATAGGCTGAGGTTGGATCCACCCGTTTTAGGGTCATCAGCATTGTACTGAGGCTTCGGATTATGCAAATGACGATTTTTGGCTTCGTAGTGTGCTGTCACGAAGTTTGCCGCCTCCTCAGCGATAAATGCCTCAGCCATTGATACTTCAATTCTACGTTTATTTTTACATTTTTGTCGAAGCGTCTTCTGCATCCTCTCAGTTGGCTAGCACCAACGATTTTCCACGGGCCCCCCAATCTTGCCTCGGTCGGCAGATGGAAAATCAAATGTTGCATTGGATTAAAGAAGCCCGGTGGAAAGATCTTCTCTAACTTGCAGATCAACTCCGGCGCCAACTCTTCCATTTCTTCTAGCATGCCAGGTGATAGTTCTTTCGCACAAAGAACACGGAAGAAATAGCTGAGTTCTGCCAGTACTAGCCATTCATCCTCGGGGATGAAGCCACGCAACATCACCGGCATTACCCACTCAATCCATATGTGCCAATCATGACTCTTGAGACCAAATATCTTCAATTTATCAAGACTGGCTCCCCTCTATAGATTCGCTGCATACCCATCGGGGAACATCAACTGCACTTTCACCCACAAGATAATTTCCCTCATAGCTGGCCTTCCAAGATTGAACCATGCCTTTGGCTTCGTCCAGTTCTGCCTTCCTTTCGGTTCTTTCATGTTTTGTAACGGCCTATCACATAGCGCCTCCAGATCGACTCTAGCCTTAGTATTATCCTTTGACTTCCCATCTATGCCGAACAATGTACCAAAAAGTGCCTCGGCGATATTCTTCTCAGTGTGCATCACGTCGATGTTGTGTGGGCAAAGGAGGTCTTTGAAGTAAGGCAGATCCCATAAGCATGTTTTGTGAGTCCAGGCGTGCTTAGAATTATACCCCTTGAAGTACCCTGGACGCTCTGGATCTGGCTCGGGAGCGTTTAACTGATCCAGGGTCTGTTGGCCTGTCAATGCAGGTGGTGCAGAGTTTTTGACAACTCTACCTCTGATGAAGTTCTTCTTGTCTTTCCTGAACTTATGGCGGGGATTCAGGAACTGTCTATGCATGTCGAAGCAAGAAAACTTGCGACCGGCCAGAAGCCAACGAAACTCAAGAGCTCCCTTGCATGTGGGGCACGGGAACCTTCCATGCACACACCAGCCAACGAATAGCGCATACGCCGGCAAGTCATGCGTCGAGTACATGTACCAGACACGCATTATGAAGTTCCGTTTGCTATAGGCATCGTATGTCCTGAACCCATTATCCCAGGCTTCTTGCAATTCGTCCTTAAGCGGTTGCATGTACACATTCATATTTTTCCCCGGATAGTTGGGCCCTGGAATTATCAACGTCAGGAAAATGTTCTTTCTTTGCATAATCTGTCCGGGGGGAGATTGGGTGGAAAGACAAATACGGGCCAACAACTATATTGGGCTGCCGTCATACCAAACACACTGAACCCATCCGTGCTGATGCCGACTCGAGGATGCCTCGGATCTGCCGCTTTGTCACCATGTAATTCATCAAACTTTTTCCACGCAACACCATCCGATGTGTGTACAATCATCAGATTCCCATCTGCATCTAGTTTGGTTCTTTTGCCCATTTTGTGCCATGTCATCTGTCTGGCCGTCTCTTCGACCATGAAAAGACGTTGATGTCTTGGTACGATTGGCATATACCGAAGAACACTAACGGGGATTTTGGTCTGTGTCTTCTCACCCATACCGTTGTCTACCACAACATACCTGGAAGACTTGCAAATGGGACAATAGTTCAAGTCTGCATAGTCAAGCCTAAACAAGACACATCCTTTCTCACAGGCATGTATCTTATCATAGGGCTTCTTCAGTGCACGGAGGATTTTGTCCGACTGGTACAGGTTTGCAGGCATTACATGGCCTTTGGGTAGAAAGCGTCCAAATACTGTCATCATTGCATCGTAGCATTCTCTGCCCAAGTTGAACTGAGCCTTCAGAGCCATTACTTGTGAGATGGCATCCAACTGACAAAGCTCAGTGTGCTCATGGAGCGGACGTTTTGAAGTCTCCAACATTTCATTGAAGGCCTTTGCAGATTCCTCCATCTCCTCGTCCGAATCCCGAGCATCATCGAAGTCTTGCACCATGTTTTCCATCCCGGTACCATGCTCGTCGGTGCGACGACGATCCACCTCAGCTCGGTCACGTTGGGCAGACTCACCATGAAATGTCCACACCGTATAATCGGGCGTAAAACCACAATTCTGTAGGTGTCTGCCCATTTCAGCCTCTGTCCTCTTTCCCAAATTGCCGCACCATAAACAGGGGCACCAGGTTTTCCTCTGGCCATTTGCAAATGCGGCTCGCACAAACCCCTTGGTTTTTGTGAACCATTCAGTGCTCCATTTGTTCTGACCAGTGTGACCGGTGTACATCCACGCACGATCACTCATCTTGACTTTCAGAGCTACTAGACACACAACAAATATATATATATATAATTCACCATGTATATATTCATCAGTTGATCTACTTTGTCAATTTTATTACGTCCATGCAACCTACACTATAATAGGTAATGATAGGTCCTAATCCCACCCGAGTATGTTTAGATTGGGTTCATTTCCCATGCTATGCTCCGGATCCTACGCAAAATTTCGGCAGCACCTCCCCGCTGTTCTCCTGATACACGTCTCTGCAATAAACAGAGAGGATGTGTACCCGGAGAACAACAGGGGAGGCACTGACAAAATTTATGCGTTGGATCCGGAGCAAAGCATATGGGAAAACGAACCCAATCTAAACATACTCGGGCTGTCCATGGATAGCGTTGGACAATTCGAAAGAATCAAGGTTATAAATATGCAAGTGCATGCATATTTATAACTATGACGCTTTCGAACGGGAGACACATATTGGTTACGCATACTGATGATTCAAGACACATATATAGCTAGCTATCAAGTTTCATCGGAATAGATCAAATAATTAATGGGGGAGGAGGACATGTCAGTTGTGCTCACCCACGAACGAAGGGGCAGAGCTCAACAAACGCACGGCGAGGTCGTCGAACACCAAACCTCGCAGCGATGAAACAACTGCACATTTAAAACTACCCGATCAACACAATTATATATGATGTTTTTCATAACAAAATCGAAAGATATATGACCTAACTAATAATTCACAAATATATGACCCCGTCGGCTTCTAGAAGGCCAAAGAACACCTTTTCGGGAGGTGTCGGGGGTCGGGGTGTCGTGTCGGTCTCGGGGTGCCGTGTCGGGGTCGGGGTCTCGGGGTCGGGGTGTCGGGTCGGGGTGCCGGGTCGGGGTCGGGGTGCCG